>NC_066887.1:38318644-38503644 GCF_022985175.1 Labeo rohita
CAGCAGCATGACGACTGTGGGACGGATTCAGTGTGTGCTGTCAGTTTACTGTGGTTTTCAGTGTTACACACACTGTTTACATGATTTGCCCAACACTGTATTTATTTATTTTTTTTAGTTCAGTTGATAAAAAATGCTAGTTATAATCTGAAAGTGTCTGCTTCATACAGTCAGATTCACTTAGAATATATAATAAAAGTGCCTATTTCACAATATTCTGTTTAATATGAGTGAGTTTCTGTTTGTTTTTCAGTAAAAAAAAAAATATATAAAAAATACAGTACTGTGCAATAGTTTTAGGTCACTAGTATTTTCATCAGCTAAAAATGGTTTAAAGTCAAAGTCGGTCTGTTGCTGTAGTGTGTAAGAAATATCAGTTTACATTTCTAAACATTCATTTTGCCATTAATCGTAATAATCCAGTGAGGTTTTTGTTTGCACAAGGAGTCTGACAACAGCACATGAGATCTGATCTGATCTCATCATCATCCAGTCTGTCTCTGGAATGACATGAAGAAACAGAACAAACTGAGACAGACTAAATCCAGAAGAACTGTGACAAAGTCTCCAGGATGCTTTAAGAAACCTACCTGCAAAGCTGCAGCACTGTTAAAAGTTTTAGGCACTTGTGTAAAAATGCTGTAAAATGAGGACGCTGTCATAAATAGAGTTTCTTTATCAGTTACCCTCTATTAACTAAATGAAATCAACATTTGATGTGACCATTCTTTGCGTTTACAGCAGCTTTTGCCCTATGTGCACTTGTGCAAAATTTTTCAGGTAGCTTTGCAGGTAGGTTTCTTGAAGCATCTTGGAGATTTTGTCACAGTTCTTCTGGATTTACTCTGTTTCAGTTTGTTCTGTTTCTTCATGTCGTTCCAGAGACAGACTGGATGATGGTGAGATCAGATCTGTGTGGAGCACTGGCTGTTGTCAGACTCCTTGTGAAAACAAAAATCTCACTAGATTATTACAATTAACGGCAAACAGAATGTTTAGAAATGTGAACCGATATTTTTTACTGACACACTACAGCAAAAGATAGAAATAACTGACTTTAAACCATTTTTTAGTTGGTGAAAATACTAGTGGCCTAAAACTTTTGCACAGTACTGTGTATATATATATATATATATATATATGAAGAGTTTAGATGCAAAACCAGCTAAATCCATCTGCAATTTTTATAAATCCAAATGGATTTTTATCAGGCTCAGATGTACAGGTTTCTTTGTAAGTACTGGTACTTCTGATTGGGCTGAGGCTGCTGTTGTAGCGAGTTTGAAGTAAAAGTATTTGATGGACGTATACTATGTGTCGGGAGCATTTACTCAGTGTCATTATCTCATTTTTGACCGAGATGGCTTTTAGCTGGTTTTGCATCTGAACTCTTCATATGTATAATTTTTTCTCTATTAAAAAAGTGTTGTTACAGCACAGGTTTATATGGAGCCTTATCACATGACATGCAGTGAGGGGAAAAAAAAAAAATTCAATTTTATATTAGATTTTATTTTTTATATTTTATGCTTTAATGTTAATTTTAGTTAAAATTGTAGGGTTTTTTTTTTGTTGTTGTCATTTTTATTAGTTTTTGATTTTGTCTATATAGTTATTATTTCAGTTTTATCTACACCACAAAACCAGTCTTAAGTGTCACAGGTATATTTGTAGCAATAGCCAAAAATACATTGTCAAAATGGTTGATTTTTCTTTTATGCCAAAAATCATTAGGATATTAAATAAAGATCATGTTCCATGAGGATATTTTGTAAATTTCCTATCGTAAATATATCAAAACTTGATTTTTGATTAGTAATATGCATTGCTAGTTCATTTCAACAACTTGGTGATTTTCTCAATATTTAGATTTATACTTCATGTGAAAGCTGAATAAATAACTTTCCACTGATGTATAATTTGTAGGGATGTGACGAGATCAGATGTGACTGGTCTCACGAGATCTCGTGATGATTTCCTCATAAAACATTTTGCAGTGTTTACATCAGAGCTGCACGATTAAACCTTAAAAATATGGAGATCTCGATTCAAACACCCACGAGATCTTATCTATATACTGAATGACAGTGATTTATCTGTGTCTATTAAGACTGTTTGACATGGCGAGTGTCAGTGGAGCGTGAGAAGCAGGTTTTGTTGTTGCTCATGTTAATGAATCAGAGGGTCGGGGTAAATGTGAACACAGAAAGAGCAACACAAACAGTCTTTTCAACCACATTATAATCATTATTTCTGTGTTACAAACATTTAAATAACAGAAGTACTGGGATAAAAGTTTATGGTTTCGGTATAAACACTTATTGTCTACAGTAGCGATCAAAACGAAACTCTCTTAACACTTGTATGTCTTGTAACGCTGATCCTCTTCCGCCAGGAGGTGGCGACAACTGCCCGTAAAAAAAAGTATGTCATTGAATCATTCATTCAGATTTCAATAGTCAAACAAGTCTTAATGAATGACTCACTGACTCCTTCATTGAATGTTTTTTTTTTTTTTTTTTTGAGTATATGTATTTAAAAGACTTAAGCAATGAACACAGAATTGTGAGAAAATCATGGTCTCCAATTTATTAAAAACAGCAGTTTATCCAGAATCGTGAAGCTCTTGTTTAAATGTTGTTTATTTCTGCATATAATTCATTAAAATGGAATTTTAATTTCATAAAGTCAAAATGCACCTACATTTTTTTGCATTTTGTCTTTTTCAGTTTAATAAAAGACTATTTTCCCTAGATATTTCATCATTAAGGATTTCTTAAAAAAGTTTAAAAATCTTGTCTCGTCTCGTCTCGTGGGATAAGTGTCTCGTCACACCCCTGGAAATTTGTTAGGATAGGATATTTGTATCTCAATATTTGTCTGAGATACAACTATTAGAAAATCTGGAATCTGAGGGTGCAAAAAAATAAAAATATTGAGAAAATCACCTTTAAAGTTGTCCAAATGAAGTTCTTAGCAATGCATATTACTAATCAAAAATTAAGTTTTGGTATATTTATGGTATGAAATTAACAAAATATCTTCAAGGAACATGATCTTTACTTAATATCTTAATGATATTTGGCATAAAAGAAAAATGTATAATTTTGACACATACAATGTATTGTTGAATATTGCTACAAATATACCTGTGATATTTAAAGGAGAAGTTCACTTCCAGAGCAACAATTCACAAATAATTTACTCACCCTTTTGTCATCCAAGATGTTCATGTCTTTCTGTCTTCAGTCGTGAAGAAATTATGTTTTTTGAGGAAAACATTTCAGGATTTTTCTCCATATAATGAACTTTAATTATGCCCCCCAATTTGAACTTCCAAAATGTAGTTTAAATGTGGCATCAAAGGCTCTAAACGATCCCAGCCGAGGAAGAGGGGTCTTATCTAAACAATTGCTCATTTTTTTTCGGAAAATAAAAATTTGTATACTTTTTTTTTTTTTTTTTTTAAGCACAGGCTCTGGGATGTGCGTTCACGTACTATTGAATAACATCAAAAGGTCACACTGAATGTAGGTGGAACTGCAGACCCAGTGTTTACAAATGAATGTGCAAAGACTAAGAAAGTGCAAACACGCACAAGTCAAACGCTGTTTACAAACAAAAAGGTCGGACGATTCTGAAGTTGTAGGAGAAAATAACATTTTCGCCATACTCCACCTTTCTGAGCCGGAGTACACAGACAGTGAACTTGTGGTGATTCGAAGACGTGATTCGTAGTAGTGATGGGAAGTTTGGATCATTTTAGTGACTCAGACCGTTGAGTCTCGTTCAGCAAAACAAACAAATCTTTTTTCAAATCATTTCGTTCATTTTAGCAAAATCAGCATCACGTGAAACAGGTGAAGTAATTCCAGTACAGAACCTAATAGGATGTTGCGCATGCGCGACTGAACGAATCACTCCCCGAGACGACTCATTCAAAATGAATGAATCGTTCAAGAACAACCCGTGGACGCGCATCCCAGAGCCTGTGCTACATGAGCTTTTGTACTTAAAAAGTATACTCATTTTTATTTTTCGAAAAAAATGACCGATCGTTTCGCTAGATAAGACCCTTCTTCCTCAGCTGGGATCGTTTACAACCGCATTTGTGATCGTTTGAAGCTGCATTTAAACTGAATTTTGGAAGTTCAAAATCGGGGCACCATATCAGTCCATTATATGGAGAAAAATCCTGAAATGTTTAACTCAAAAAACACCATTTCTTTACAACTGAAGAAAGAAAGACATGAACATCTTGGATGACAACGGGGTGACACATTATATGTAAATCTTTGTTCTGGAAGTGAACTTCTCCTTTATGACTGGTTTTGTGCTCCAGGGTCACATTTTAGTCCATCAAGTAAATCTAAATGAAAATAAGAAATGATGAAATAAAACAAGTTTAGTTTTTATTTTATTTTATTTTATTTTATTTCAGGTGACAAAGATGTTTATTTTATCGATTTGTTTAGCTGTAATAACCCCGCTCATGATTTAATTTGTTCTCTCAATTTATTAAATCACAGCCACAATACAGTCATTTGTTTCCTCATTTGAATGAAATTAAAATGGAGTGAACAAGAACAACCTTGCCTTTATTTAAGAATCTCTCGTGTGTGTGTGTGTGTGTGTGATTGGTGCAGGTTCTTCAGATCGATCCTGAAGCCACAGAGGAGGAGCTGAAGAAGCGTTTCAGACAGGTAGGTCTCCGGCTCACTGTGAGTTTGTGTGATTCAGAGTCTGAGTGTCTCACGTCCGTCTCTCTGTCCTCAGTTGTCCATCCTCGTCCATCCAGACAAGAACCAGGACGATGCGGATCGAGCCCAGCAGGCGTTTGAAGGTAAACCGCAGCGTCTCAGATGCTCGTGACAGTGTTTAGAGCGTCCTGTGGGGTTGATTTTGAGTGTGTGTGTGTGTGTGTGTGTGTGTGTGTGTGTGTGTGTGTGTGTGTGTGCAGCGGTCGATAAGGCCTATAAGATGCTGCTGGAACCCGAGCAGAAGAAGAAGGCGCTGGACGTGATCCACGCGGGGAAGGAGTACGTGGAGCACATGGTGAGACGCTGATGTTCTCCAGACACGCGTGTGTTTCCACAGCGCTTGATTCAGCACACTAAACACCACACTCACCTTCATCTGACAGATGAGCCAGAAGAAGAAGCAGCTGAAGAAGGACGGGAAGCCCATCGACGTAGAGGAAGACGACCCGGAAATGGTACGTTCACACCTCAAAACGTTTACGGGATCAGGATTTAATACAGACGCTACAGTAGTGTTGACCAGTGTACCGGTAGTAAAAAGGTATCATGATACCCTGCTTTAAAATTTTTTTTATATATATATATATATATATATATATTTTTTTTTATATATAATTTTGTTTTTTGTTTTTTTTGTTTTTTTGCATTAACACTGTTTATTTAGGACCCTCTGATTAAAAGAGGGGATCCATTCAGAAAAACGGAATTTACTGCATTTATGTGGAGTATTGTGGAGTTTGTCTATTTAAATATGAATCCTGCATGTTCCGCGTCTCTCTGTGTGAGTGAATGATTGGCTCAGACACACGGTTTCATTTACTACACACATACTGAAGTGCGTGTGACGCTCGTGGTGTTTTCAGCCTTTGCGCCTGAATATATGAGTACACGAACACAAACCCACACCCCGTCAAAATAAAAGTTCAGTTTAACTTGATAGAAATATTACTCAATGTAATGATAGAGCTGCTACTACTACTAATACAAATATTATTAAAACAATATTTAAAGAATATTTTTCCAGAAAAAAGAAAAAAAAACATCTATTTACCACAATTTATGTACAAGGCAATTGTAAATATACAAGACAGTATTTCTGAAAAAAAAAAAAAAATAAAATAATAATAATAATAATAATTTCTTTATAAAATGTAATTAGTCTTTATAAATTAATTTGGCGTGCTTTTGATTATTCAAATTATTTAAACTATTAAAATGAAATACAGAAAATTAGTGGAAAACAGATTCACGGAATTTGATCAAAATAAAACTGAATTAGAGAAAAATAAAACATATTTCATAGGGCCTTAAAATTTAATTTTTGTTAAATTTTTAATAAATTGCTGTCGAATTGTGTAAGTTTCATGATTTATGACCAAACTTAGCAGTTTTATTCCTCTCTATATTCTGAAGGTTTTTTCATATTTCATTCACACTGATTTCTGCAACATTTCACTCCTGAAAACATGGTGAAAATGTGTTTGTTTTCTATCTGCTGACAGTATTTTCTGATTTATGAGTGATAAAAAGAGAAATCCAAAACTCTACAATGACAACAAAATCACACAAGAATTATAAACCAGTGTTCAGATTTCTGTTCTGGACATTTATGCAAATTACTGCGTATTTAATTAATTAAATACTGTGGTGAATGAACTGGTGAAGTGTGGCAATATCTATTAGAAACACTAATGTTAATCATCACTGTTTTGAAGGCCAAAATCACTGATCATTCTCAAATGTTTTTATTCTCTAATGTGTGTGTTGTTTTTTTTTTTTTTTTTTTTTTTAATTATTTCTGTTTGTCCTCATTTGGCTTAATATTTTTAGTTGCTTTCCTCATGATTTTAACCCTGCGGTGTTCATGTGCTGCTCAAAAATGACCAAATTTTATTTATTTATTCCAATTAAATGAATGTACTATATTTTAATCCAATATTTATTCCAATTCCAATATTTTTAAGGGAATTTTATTGTACTAAATTATTTTTCTGGAACAGCTGTGATTCATTTTTTGGGCATAGATCTGAAAATGACATTTCTAGCTTAAACTGTGGTAACAAACACTTCAGCTCACCTTTAGAACAACAAACCGTACAAGTGCGACTCTTTTAGTCAGGACCTTTTCAAACTGTTCCAATGATTTTTTTTTTTTTTTTTTTTTTTTTCTTTTTTGACTTTTCACAAAAGGTTTTTGCAAAACCTTTATCAAGTTTTGTACTATTCCAATTAAGGTGAGACACTGCAGGTGAACAGGGTAAAAACATAACTAATAGTGTAATTGCATTACCCAGTTGATACATGGATAATTGCAAACTTTTTTTTTTATTACAAGTTTTTTTTAAATGCTAGTTTTAAATATGCAAATGAGTTTTATTTAATGAAATATGTGCTAATTTGCATACATTTCTAGTACAAAAATCTAAACACTGGATGAAGTCTGTTTCCAAATTCTGTTTTTTTTTTTTTTTTTGTCAAGTCATGTTTTTACAGATGAAATTTTGAGTAGCTAATTTTGTCCCTTCATAAGAACAGACAGAAAACAATATATTTTCACAATTGTTGGGGGAATAAAATGTATATAATCAAGCAAATTCTGTATGAACAAATCCCTGTGTAAAAACCTTCATGATATAGACGGGAATAAAAATGTTTGGTGTGGTGTGTGTAAGTGCTGCTGAAGTAGGAGAAAAAATTCATTTTGGAAAACTAGCCTTTAAAAATATGGATTGACACAAAGAAAGTGCTTTAAAAGAAACATTCAACAGTGTGTTTTGGATGTTTTCTTTCCACTAGTCTGAAAAAAAAAACACTTTATGAAAAACCAAAAAGCCCAAAATCTCAAACTTGACAGGTGCATGAAAAAACGTTTTTTGCCTGCAGTGTCTCACTTTAAGAAAAAAATATCTAAAAAACTAAAATGTAGAACTTTTCAGCCTAAACTGATCCAGCGGCAGCAGCAGAGGGTTGACAGTATGATGACAGACGTGTGTTTTTAGCGTGTTTGTGTTCTGATGCGTGTGTTTGTGTGTCCGTAGTTCCGGCAGGCGGTTTATAAACAGACCATGAAGCTCTTTGCCGAGCTGGAGATCAAGAGGAAAGAGCGAGAAGCCAAGGACATGCACGAACGGTAAAACACACACACGCGTCACGTCTGTCTGCATGTGATGTACAGTAGAAACACGTGTGAAGGAGCGTCCTCTGATTGCAGGAAGAGACAGCGGGAGGAGGAGATCGAGACGCAGGAGCGCGCCAAGAGAGAACGCGAGTGGCAGAAGAACTTTGAGGTGCGATTATTAATTTTAGCATGACGTTCATCATACGTGTGTGTGTGTGACGCTCTGATCTCATCACGTTTGTGTGTGTGTGTGTCCCCTCAGGAGACGCGTGACGGACGTGTGGACAGCTGGAGGAGCTTCCAGGCTAAAGGCAAGACTAAGAAAGAGAAGAAGAACCGCACCTTCCTCAAGCCGCCCAAAGTCAAGATGGAGCAGCGCGAGTGAGACGCGATCGAGACGCTCCTGCTGTACAGACGAAGAAGAAGCGCGAGTCTCGGTCCTCTCGTCCACTAACAGAGACACGAACCTGCAGCTCTCCTCACCGTTGATTCCTGACGTGCTGTTTTTCTTCTGCAAATAAACATTTGTTTGTAGATATTTTCGTTCTAGTTTTTATATTGTACACAATTAAACCTTTGTTTTTGTCTGACTGTATGAGTTTCATGTTATTCAGCCGTTTGTTTGTTTGTTTGTTTGTTTGTGAGAGGAAGAATTTTAATATTAAATGGATGAATCTGGAGTTGCTGTTATTTCTTTTTTTTTTTTCTTTGAGATACAATTTTAGTTTTTATGAATATAAAAACAAAAACCTAAAACAAAAAAATAAATATAAAATTTTAAACTTTTTATATTTATATTTTTGTTGTAATTGTAAGGTTTTAGTCATTTTAAGTTGGTTTGAAAAAGCCGAACTCGTCCCAGATGCCAACAACATGCTAGTAACTTGCTAAACAAGCTAGCAACATGTTAATCATGCTAAAACGTTACTAACGTGCTAACTAGATGTTAATCATACTAATGTTAGCATCATGCAATTAGCATGCTAATCATGTTAGCAACATGCTAATCAGTCTAGAAACAAGCCAGCAACATGCTAATCATGCTAATAACATGCTGATCATGGTAAAAAGGTTACTAACGTGCTAGATGATAATCATGCTAGCAATATGTTACTAACTTGCTAGTCATGTTAGCATCATTCCAGTAGCTTGTTAATCATGTTAGAAACGTTAACATGCTTAATAAGTTGATCCTTTTAACATGCTAGCAACAGGTTAATAACATTATTCATGCTAGAAACATGCTGACATCAATCATGTTAACATCATGCTCACAACATAACGCTAGAAATGTTAACGTTTATCATGCTAATCATGTTAAAACAGGCTAATCATAGTAGAAACAGGCTAATGACATGGTAATCATGCTAGAAACATGTTAGCAAAATGATGACGTTAATCATGCTAACAACATGCTAATCATGGTAGCAACATGTTAGTAACATGCTAATCCTGTTACATGCTAGCAACATGCTAGTAACTTAATCATGCTAGCAACATGCCAGTAACTTAATCATGCTAGCAACATGCCAGTAACTTAATCATGCTAGCAACATGCTAGTAACTTAATCATGCTAGCAACATGCCAGTAACTTAATCATGCTAGCAACATGCCAGTAACTTAATCATGCTAGCAACATGCCAGTAACTTAATCATGCTAGCAACATGCTAGTAACTTAATCATGCTAGCAACATGCTAGTAACTTAATCATGCTAGCAACATGCTATCTCTCTCTAACACTATTTTCAACATCAGTCTATTTCAGTCTGAAAATCATCAGATTAGTTTCAGTTAAACTGAATTAAAATGACAATTTTAGTACAGGATTTCAGTATATTTTTATATTTTCAGTTTTTTATATGTAGTTTTTGATCATTTCAGTCCGTTATAGAGACAGAGATGGCAAATAAACATTTAAAATAAATGTGTCAATCTAAATATATTATTTTAAGGAACGTTTACTTGTGGAATATATACAAAACAAAACCAAAAACAAAATATTTTTAGAAAAGCATAATGGTGATGAGCAACAGGTCGCAGACTGTATTTCACAATTAAACTAACAAACAGATGAGATCATCAGTGCACAAATAAACAGCACGAGAACATTCTGGAAATCGGACGACAGCAAACAATCAGACTAAAATCAGACTGTGACGTTTTGTTTTCCTCAGAGCTGAAATGTGCAGTTCCTCGCTCGTCCCGCAGGTGTCGCTGTGAATCACCGATGAGCTTCAGCCTGGGACTAATTAAAGCTCCCGATAGAAAATCACATCATCAAGACAAAGCGAAGACAAAGACGCGATTGTTTGTGCGCTGATGAAAACGGCGCGAGTCACGCAGACGCTGATTGAGCGCGAATTCCTCCGTTCATTCATCGCGGTCAAAAATCCTCATCATAAACAGCAGCCAGTCACTGTTTTCAGCACATCTCAACTTCTGATGGTGCACAAATGACGTATCAAAGCCACTCAGCGCGACAGTAAATCAGGTGCAGAGAACTCATTCGACAGAACGATTTTATATTCAGACGAAGCCTTGCGGGGAACCTGTGCCATATTTACACTGATCGAGTCAGCAGACACGTTTATTCAAAGTCACTCACAAATGAGATCATCACAAACCATTTGTTTTAGCAGCCAGTGACATTTACACACAATGTCAGGTGAAAAACACAGCAGAGCAGAAGAGAAGGTGAACATTGTCTGATATGAAGAACCAACTTCTGCTCCTTCACTGACTTCAGCTGCCATCACAATTAAACACATCCTGCTCGCGCTCTCTCTCTCTCTCTCTCTCTCGTTGCCTTTTGAGGAAAGTGTTCTGATGACATTTTTTTTAATGAGGTACATTTTTAAAAAAGAGAAAAATTCTGATGACAGAAAAATGAGAGAGAAATGTTTTTTAAAAGACAGAAAAAAGTTTAGCTTTTTTTTTTTTTAAGAAAAACATTTTTAAAGAGAGACAACAGTTCATTAAAGAGGAAAAACATTTCTGATGAGACAAAAATCTCTAATTTTAAGAAACACAAAAAGATAAAAAAAAAAAAAATACTTTTTTAAAAGAGTTTGAGAAAAATCTCATGAGAGAAAGGTTTATGGATAGAGAATTTTTTTTCTTTTTTTTCAGAAAGTTTTAGAAAAAAATCAAAGAGAGAAAGATTGTTTAAAAGAGAATATTTGTGAAGAGAAACATTGTCTGACAGGAGAAAAATGTTTTTTTTTTAAGTGAATTTTAAAGAGAACAATAAAATGTTTTTTGATGAAAGTTTCAAAGATAAAGGAAATTGCAGAGAAAAAAAACATCACATCAGGAACATCATTTTCTGATAAGAGAAAATGTCTTTGGAGAGAGAAAATCAATTTTTTAAGAGAAATTCTGAAGAGAACAAAATTTCTTTAGATGAAAAAAAAAGGTTCAGAGAAAAATATTTTCAAGAGAAAAAATTCTGATAAAATTTGAGGAACATCGCAATTTTCAGACAAAAGAAAAAAATGTTTTCTGGAGAGAGAAAAATTCAGCAAGAAGAGAAGATGTTTTTTTAAGAAAGAAATAGCATTTTTGAAGAGAAATAAAATTCTGATGAGAACACTTTTGAAGAGAAAAAGTTTTTACAAGGAAAAAATGCTGAAAGAAAATGTTTAATGAGAGAAAAAAGTTATTTAGAAAGAGAAAAAAAGATTTTTAAAAAAATTAAGAAAAAAATTCTGATGAGTAAAAGTTTTTCGTTGAGAGTAAAAGTTTAAGAAAAAATATATGATGAGGGATTTTTATTTTGCTAAAAGAAAAGAGAGAATTGTTTTTTATATAAGAAAATATTTTTGAAAGGAAAAACATTTTTGAAGAGAAAAAAAATTCTGATAAGCCCAAAACACCACAGTTGAGTAAAAAAACATGATTCTGTAAGTCATAACAGTACTGAGAAACTTTGTTGTAATAATGAGAAACTAAGTCATTATTACAAGAAAATTTTTCATTGTTATGAGAAAATGTTTAATTTTTACAATAAACAAAGTCATTGTTACTTGAAAGTTTCTAATTTTTACAAGAAAGTTTTTCATTATTACAAGAAATTTTTTTATTTTTACGAGAAAGTTTTTCATTTTTACTTGAAAGTTTCTCAGTTTTACGAGACAAAGTCATTACTATGTGAAAGTTTTTGATTTTTACTAGAAAGGTTTTCATTTTTACAAGACCGTCATTATTACGTGAGTTTACAATTTTTTTACGAGAACGTTTCTCATTATTACTAGAAAGTTTTTCATTTTTTTTTTTTTACGAGACACAAAGTCATTACAAGAAAATGTTTCATTCTTACAAGAAAGTTTTTCATTATTACTTGAAAGCTTTTCATTTTTTCAGTTTTTGATTTTTACTAGAAAGGTTTTCATTTTTACGAGACCATCATTATTACGTGAGTTTACAATTTTTTACAAGAACGTTTTTAAAATTTACTAGAAAGTTTTCATTTTTACAAGACAAAGTCATTGTTACTTGAAAGTTTCTAATTTTTACGAGAAAGTTTTTCATTTTTACAAGACAAAGTCATTATTACGTAAAAGTTTTTCATTTTTACTAGAAAGTTTTTCATTTGTACGAGACACAAAGTCATTATTACGTTTAAGTTTTTCATTTTTACCAGAAAGTTTTTCATTTTTACTAGAAAGTTTTTAATTTTTACAAGAAAGTTTTTCATTTTAACGAGACACAAAGTCATTATTACGTTAAAGTTTTTCATTTTTATGATAAAGTTTTTCATTTTAACGAGACTGAAAGTCATTATTACGTTAAATTTGTTCATTTTTACCAGAAAGTTTTTCATTTGTACGAGACACAAAGTCATTATTACGTGAAAGTTTTACATTTTTACAAAGTTTTTCATTTTTACAAGAAAGTTTTTCATTTTTACCAGAAAGTTTTTCATTTTTACCAGAAAGGTTTTCATTTTTACGAGACACAAAGTCATTATTACGTTAAAGTTTTTCATTTTTATGAGAAAGTTTATTTTTACGAGAAAGTTTTCCATTTTTTACCAGAAAGTTTTTCATTTTTACTAGAACGTTTTTCATTTTTATGAGACATAAAGTCATTATTACGTGAAACTTTTTCATTTTTACGAGAAAGTTTTTCATTTTTACTAGAAAGTTTTCATTTTTACTAGAAAGTTTTTAATTTTTACTAGAAAGTTTTTCATGTTTACTAGAACGTTTTTTATTTTTACAAGAAAGTTTTTCATTTTAACGAGACAGTCATTATTACTTGAAAGTTTTTCATTTTTACGAGAAAGTTTTTCATTTTAACGAGACACAAAGTCATTATTACGTTAAAGTTTTTCATTTTTACCAGAAAGTTTTTCATTTTTACAAGAAAGTTTCATTTTTACTAGAAAGTTTTTTATTTTTACTAGAAAGTTTTTCATTTTTACTAGAAAGTTTTTAATTTTTACTAGAAAGTTTTTTATTTTTACTAGAAAGTTTTTAATTTTTACTAGAAAGTTTTTCATGTTTACTAGAACGTTTTTTATTTATTTTTTTTTTACAAGTTTTTCATTTTAATGACACAGTCATTATTATTTGAAAGTTTTTCATTTTTACGAGAAAGTTTTTCATTTTTACAAGAAAGTTTTTTTTAAGAAAGTTTTTCATTTTTACAGAAAGTTTTTCATTTTTACTAGAAGTTTTTCATTTTTACCAGAAAGTTTTTCATTTTTACAAGAAAGTTTCATTTTTTTTTCATTTTAATGAAAGTTTTTTCATTTTTACGAGAAAGTTTTTCATTTTTACTAGAAAGTTTTTCATTTTTACAAGAAAGTTTTTCATTTTAACAAGACTGAAAGTCATTATTACGTTAAAGTTGTTCATTTTTACCAGAAAGTTTTTCATTTTTACTAGAAAGGTTTTTTATTTTTACAAGAAAGTTTTTCATTTTTTACTAGAAAGTTTTTCATGTTTTTCTTTTTACGTTTTTTTTCATTTTTACTAGAAAGTTTTATTTTTAAAGTTTTTTCATTTTTACTAGAAAGTTTTTATTTTTATTTTTTCATTTTAATGAGACACAGTCATTATTACTTGAAAAATTTTCATTTTAACGAGACAAAGTCATTATTACGTTTTTCATTATTACTAGAAAGTTTTTCATTTTTACTTGAAAGTTTTTCATTTTTACTAGAAAGTTTTCATTTTTACTAGAACGTTTTTTTATTTTTACAAGAAAGTTTTTCATTTTAACGAGACAAAGTCATTATTGAAAGTTTTTCATTTTTACGAGAAAGTTTTTCATTTTTACTAGAAAGTTTTTTATTTTTACAAGAAAGTTTTTAATTTTTACTAGAAAGTTTTTCATTATTACATTAAAGTTTTTCATTTTAATGAGAAAGTTTTCATTTTTACTTGAAAGTTTTTCATTTTTACTAGAAAGTTTTTCATTTTTACTAGAAAGTTTTTCATTTTAAAGTCAAAGTCATTATTAAAAGTTTTCATTTTTATGAGAAAGTTTTTCATTTTTACTAGAAAGTTTTTCATTTTTACTAGAGATTTTTTCATTTTTACAAAAGTCATTACTTGAAAGTTTTTCATTTTTACGAGAAAGTTTTTCATTTTTACTAGAAAGTTTTTCATTTTTACAAGAAAGTTTTTAATTTTTACTAGAAAGTTTTTCATTTTTTACTAGAAAGTTTTTCATTTTAGTCATTATTACATTAAAGTTTTTCATTTTTACCGGAAAGTTTTTCATTTTTACAAGAAAGCTTTTAATTTTTACTAGAAAGGTTTTCATTTTACGAGACACAAAGTCATTACTTGAAAGTTTTTCATTTTTACCAGAAAGTTTTTCATTTTTACTAGAAAGTTTTTCATTTTTACAAGAAAGCTTTTAATTTTTACTAGAAAGGTTTTCATTTTAACGAGACACAAAGTCAAAGTCATTATTACATTAAAGTTTTTCATTTTTATGAGAAAGTTTTTCATTTTTACAAGAAAGCTTTTAATTTTTACTAGAAAGGTTTTCATTTTTACGAGACACAAAGTCATTACTTGAAAGTTTTTCATTTTTACCAGAAAGTTTTTCATTTTAATGAGACACAAAGTCATTATTACGTTAAAGTTTTTCATTATTATTTGAAAGTTCTTCATTTTTACTAGAAAGTTTTTAATTTTTAACCAGAAAGTTTTTCATTTTAAGGAGACACAAAGTCATTACTTGAAAGTTTTTCATTTTTACCAGAAAGTTTTTCATTTTTACAAGAAAGTTTTTCATTTTTACAGGTTTTCATTTTAATGAGACACAAGTCATTATTACTTGAAAGTTTTTCTTTTTTTACGAGAATGTTTTTAATTTTTACTATAAAGTTTTTTATGTTTACTAGAACGTTTTTTTATTTTTACAAGTTTTTCATTTTAACGAGGCACAAAGTCAAAGTCATTATTACATTAAAGTTTTTCATTTTTATGAGAAAGTTTTTCATTTTTACAAGAAAGCTTTTAATTTTTACTAGAAAGGTTTTCATTTTTACGAGACACAAAGTCAAAGTCATTATTACATTAAAGTTTTTCATTTTTACGAGAAAGTTTTTCATTTTTACAAGAAAGCTTTTAATTTTTACTAGAAAGGTTTTCATTTTTACGAGACACAAAGTCATTATTACGTGAAAGTTTTTAATTTTTATGAGGTTTTTCATTTTTACTAGTTTTTAATTTTTACTAGAAAGTTTTTTTTATTTTTACCAGAAAGTTTTTAATTATTAAAAGAAACTAAATAATTATACACATACACACACACACACATACATATATATATATATATATATATATATATATATATATATATATATATATATATATATGTATATATATGTGTAATGTGTGTAGCAGCAGCATGTTACTCTTCTCTCTGAATGCAGGTGATTCTGCTCTTCATCTCGTCTCAAACAGGAGTGACACTCCTGCAAACAGATTCATCAAGATGTAGAGCAGCAGAAAGATCATCATCGACTTCACATCATATTTAAAAAAATGACTTCATCCATCAATACCAACGATCTCTTGAGAGACGTGGAAAATCTGAAGAACTTTTGTTTGTGTGTTTCTAATAAAACATTCATGTCACAACATTTATCACTTTTTACTTCACTGATTGTTACTATGGCCATCAAAACCACAAACAATGACATTTAAAGACACACAAGAAGATCACAGTAACACACTGACAGACACTTGAACACTGGACAGACTGTCAAACTGCCAAACGCATTCGCGTAATCAGTGACAGACTGCAGATGAACCCAAACTCAAGAAACATCTTCACTTTCTGAATCACTTCTGAAACGAGGACGTTCCTAGAGGAGCTCTGTCAGATTTAGGTCACTTCTGGAGACAATTTTATAACTATAACACACACACACACACACACGATCTGATGAGACAATAGTCACATTCATGTGCTGCTCAAAGCCCCTGCTCACTGAACACACACACACACGCCAAAATATTAAATGTCATGGATGTATATTTACAGAGTAATCCACTCATTTGTAAAATGGGGTCAAATGACAGTTTTCAGCTGAGATTCAGAGCCAAATTACAGGAGGGTGAAAATGACTTCATAAAGACGGCAGCACCATTATATTGTTTCCACACAGAGGTGGGTAACTCTATTAGTAAAATCTGTTGACTTCAGCAATCTGAGTTGCATTACATGCCAATTGTTATTGTTCAAAAATTGGAAAAGCTCTTGTTGATGAGCGCTGTACCATGATCCAGACTTCTTTCCGTGTCTTCAATCAGCACAGATCCACAGGATCACTGCAGAAATGATGTCATACAGAGCTTTGTTTATTCTTAATCACAATGTATAGACTGTCACAGTCAAAATACCGACATTACTGATTGATGCGAATAAATAAAGGTTCTTTTCTAATTTCAACATGCAAAGTGACCCACATTTGGTTTTGGACCACTGAAAATGGGTAGAAATTTCCACATGAAGCCAGACTGAGATTCTCATATCTCTGCAAAATGAACCATATAGGGCCTTAAACATTAAGATAACAAAAGAAAGGTTTGTAATGAACCAGAATTTAAATCTGTATTAAGATATCTTAAATACTTTTGGAGTGGGAAAAGAGTATTTCTGGCACGCAGACAGGTGTGTCCAATGCAACTGTTTTAAAAGAGAGAAACAACATTTGTACTTCAGACATCCCTCTTTAAAAACAGCAAATATCAGCTGAACGCAACTGACCCACATTCGGTTTTTGACCACTGAAAATGTGTGCAATTTAACAATTTACTCATTAAGTCATGTTTACTGAGGATCCCCACATTTTTGAATGGATCATACAGGGTCTTAAAAGAAGATATTAAAAGAAAAGTTAGTTAGGAACCAACATGTAAAAGGACATTAAGATATCTTTAATACTTGTTGAGACTTCAGAAAAACTTAAAGAGAGTTTTTAATTCATTTTTGAACAGTCACCACTGGCATATACTGGAACAATAAATAAACAATAATAAAACCCTCCTGTAATTTGGCTCAGAATCTCAGCTGAAAATTGTCATTTTGACTATAGAACAGTGGATTACTCAGTAAATATACATCCATGACATTTAATATTTAACTTTCAGTACTATTTATGTTTGTCTTTCAGAAAAAAATATTGACAAAATCAAATCATAGCTGGGGAAGTTTGTAAAATACAGTAGATTATATTTAGATCAAGCTAAATTTAAGTAATTAAGAGTCGTAGTTTGTGTAAGCAGTTTTCAGAAAGTATTAATGATCAGTTGTCACAGGTTAAAAGTCTGAAATGAGTGTGTGTGTCCACAGGCCGTTTGGTGTACTTTCCAGTGTAAAGTGAAAGTAAAGCTGACCGTTTCTCACCTGAACACATTCAGACGTCAGAATGATCTGCTTACAACAGCACACTCCGTCAGGATCACAGACATCTGATTCCTGAAGGATAAAGAATGAATCCATACCTCGCTAATGACACATGACTTACTGATGATCACGACCACAGCTGTGTGTGTGTGTTTCGAGTCATCTGAGGAAAGAATCCAGAACAACTGCAGCGTCTGACCTGCTTTCACACACACACACACACACACACACACACACACACACAGACTGTATATAGGTGAAGTGAGGACACGGCGCTGCAGCACAACAGCGTCTGACCTGGATTTCACTCACTCACACTCACACACACACACACTCACACACACACACACACACACACACACACACACACACACACACACACACACACACACACAGTGTCTGTCCTTAGCTTGAGTTCACATCAGCCTGTCTGTAAAGAAGCCAGAAAGAAATTCACATGAAAACACTACAACATACAGATATGAGAGCAAACACACACACACAACCAGAGGTCAGATGAGGATCTGCACCAGCGTCATTCTCAGGAAACACTGACATGTGCACTACTGCTGTGCTCGACTGATTTCAGTATTCTATGTGATCATGTTATTGATGAATTTTAAGGAATCATATTTTCCCAGTGAACAACACAACACCAGTCTAACAACACTGCTGTGAATCCTTGATCTAACTCAATGACCGGCCTTTTAAATGCCACTTGTAAATCTCTCATTATGCTGAATTATCACCAAATCTTGCATTTAATCTTTTTATGAACTTGTGTTTTTCATTTAGCACAGGTTTTGTTTTTAATTGGAACCGACTGATTGTAGCCAGCATTTCATAAAAAAAAGCATAATATTTTTTGAATATTCAAATGTTTTTTAATTAAATTTATAATGAAAATACCATGACTTGCGAATCATTTTGGCAATATTCAGCTTTCATCATTACTTGTGGATAATTTTGGATGAGTTTGCCAGTGTTCGGTTTTTCAGTGAAACGAAAAACTGTGCTAATTAAAAGAAAATGAAAAAAGTTGATGAAGAGATTAAATGCAATATTAAGTATAGAATAATGGGAAATTTAGAAGCAACTTTCTGTACGCCAGTCATTTTTAACTAAGAACACCACAAGTATAACAAGATGGGGAAAAATCCCAAAAAAGTATAAAATTGATTAACATTTTTTGGAAGCCAAAAGTCAGTATGTTTTAGAAAAGAAAATCCTCTCTGGATGAAGATGAAAACAAGCTCACCTCACAGCGCTCCTCATCCTCGGCACTTCTGTGCTGATTTCATTTTTTCTAAACGAAGCACAACAGGTGCACAACAAAATACAAGTCAATCTCACCATAGAGAAGCTGACTTTTACCTTTAAACAGTCTTACTGTGATATTCAGTGAAACAAAACCATACTGATCTGAAGGACTACACTACCCACAATCCTCCAGCCAGTGAAAAATCTGACCTCTCTGAAGAACAGATCATGCGTTTGTCCAACATTATGAAACACACATTACATAATCTGCTGTATTTATGATGTAACGCATGAAATCTCATGCGCGTCTCAGTTCCGTCTCAACCCTCCGTCGTGACCCAAAACTGTCTGAAAGCAAAAACAATCAACAGGAAGGATTAAAGTGTTAGTTAACTCGACTTGTGGCCAATGTTTACGCCACAGCGGAGTAATGAATTTATAGTTTGTTTTCAATACACAAACATCAGACAGAAAGATCGCAAACTTCTGCTTGTGTGTTTGGTGTTTTTGGACAGCTGTGAGACATTTCTGTCGCTCAGACTCGTCATGATCTGCTTTTATGACCGAAGTGATTCTATGGAGCATAACAACGCAGAGGAAGAAGCTTCATATGGACTATCGCACAGAAATGACCTCTCAAAGAAACACCGTAAATCTGGCTGCGTTTTATTGGATTCCAGCGGCGGTCTGTGCGTGAAGAGAGCGTTAGCGTTTCAGACAGATGCAGATACACTACAGCAGAGAAACAGGTCATTACGAGTGAGTCCAAGATGACTGTGTGTGTGTGTCTAAGATCGCAAACAAACCAGTTTAAACATCAGCGCTGATGTGTGTGTGTGTGTGTGTGTGTGTGTCACCAGCAGAATAGTGAATCATGACTCCATCTGTGAGCACATTCAACAGTGTGCTCTGTCAATAGAGAGTCCCGTCTGTAGTAGAAGAATCATATTTTGGGCTGTTGCAGGTGTCCATGTGTCCAGAGAAGGTTTCTGGCATCTCCTTCCACGGACGGTTGGGAAATGTCCACTAAAAAACAGCCAAAACTTGTTCCCGTTATAAAACATAACAAAATATGGCATAAAAATGTACAGATCTGCAGACATTCTGCAGTAAAAGTATGTTTACAAGAGCTTTCGAAGTACAGATGCGCAGTGACTCCAGCGCACACAAGTGTCCTCAGTGCGTTCCGCATCCAAAACAAACACACTACACTCACACAACGCTACAACGGCATTCCCACCATGCTCCAGTCTAACGCCTGCATGGCCGTGCGAACGGAGAACGAGAGCAGAAGTGACATCATAAAGCGCTTCGATGAACGACAGTGACGCTCCGTCTCTCACCTGAGAAGGGGAAAAATAATTCACGTCAGGCAATAAATCAACATATATGGACATTTAATATCAGCTGTCACACACATTTCATCTGAAAGTCTTTGATGTCGCCTCACCATCACTTTCAGTGACAAACAAAGGGATGCTTTAAAATTTATTCAAATCATTACATGATATTCAAATATCAGAATTAAATCTCCCACTGAAGATTGACCTCTGGTGATTGTTTTCCATTACTATTATTATTGTGTTACAGGTTCACTGCAAGTTAAGCCCCATCAGTACCATTTGGGAAATAATGTCGACTACCATAGAAAATAATGTAAACACAGACTTAAAAATATAGCTTAATAAAACAAACACAAAATCATTTGCTCTCCTGGTTTGAATCTGTCCTGACCATGTATAGTAACAAGTAAAACTCTGTAACACTCGTGTAATCATTAAATGTCAGTGAATTTTTGGGTGAACGATCACTTCAAGTAGAAGTTAATCTAACGAGAACAGCAGTCCTGGACTATTTTTTAAAAGAGTTCCAATCATGAATGTTTTGTTCAAAATAAGTTCAGTAAGGAAACGCTGATGCATGTACTTATTTTAAGTGCTTTGATTTTAAAGACTGTAAAAAAAACTGTTAAAAAAAAAAGCGAAGCCAAAACATCCCAGTATGGCCACTGTCATCATGGGCCAATGACGTCATTTGGACTCATTTGGAGCCCAAGTCGGCACAGTAGTGATTGTAAGGTGGAGCCACGGTATCAAATCCTGCCCAAACTCACACAGACCCAATCACAAGCTCACAATCATGATGCCGCACTTTGATTTTAAAGCATAGACTGTAAAAAAACGTCCTTTCACTATAGAAAAGAGAAGCCAAAACATCCCAGTATGCCCACTGTCATCATGCGCCAATGACATCATTTGGACTCAGTTTGAGTCCACGTCTGTGCAGTAGCGATCGTAAGGTGGAGCTGTGAAAGTTCCTAACCCTAACACATTGAGAGAAATGTATTTGAAGTGTAATTTGATGATTTAGTTTGGCTTACATCCCATCTGTTTACATGGTTTACAGGGTGGGGTTTTTGACCTATGCTGCCGACAGCTACCAGATGGAGACAGAAATGTTTTAGCTTCACTTTTCAGGATGTGAGAGGCACACTACTTTTAAACTCTTAAACCTCTATCATATTTTTAACGTGACTGAGGTTTCAGAGTCTTTGCCAAAGGTTCATGACCACAACAGCACGTGCAACACTGTTCTGTTCATTCTTAAAGGTACCTTCCGTCTTCTAATCTGCATCTGAGAGCAGCTCACATGCGTTCCCTCCACGGTCCTCTCGGACCTCACCAATCGCCTCCCCGTTGCTCCCCGTGTGCTGATCGAGCGCGTTGCCGAACCAGTTTTCGATCTCCGGGCTGCTGGGTTTGGTGTTCTCTTCTCTCAGTGGTCGTTTTGTTGCGTCTGCAGGCCGGCAGCTGTTCCGTTCCCCAAAAGACTCCTTCCGGTCTAGGACGTGGCTCTGCTGAGCTAGCCGACTATCTCTGAACCAGCGGACAAGTTCAGTGCGAGCAAACCGCGCCTGCATCTCCAGATGCCTGAACTCTACAGGCGAAGGCCATCGGTTTTGGACAAAGACATTTTTGAGAAGGTTCATGGACTTGCTGACTTGAGGCACAGGGCTGAAGGTAAGGGTGCCAGAACGTCTCTGAGCTCCACTGAGGAGAGTCTGTTGGGACTCCCGTTTAGAACCCATGGAGTTCAGCAGGGCTTGTTCCAAATCATCTCGAAGTGCTCGGCGCTCCATGAACCAGCTTTCGATTTCCTCTCTGGACAGTCGAGTGTTGATCGCGAGGTGCTCAACCTCGTTATAGGACGGGAAACTGTTCTTCTGAAAACTCTCCTCTAGAAGCTTCATTTGTCCAGGACTCTTGTCCTTCACTCTCTCTAGTAGAGGAAACTGAGTGGGAACAGAACGGTCCCTTAGAGCAAATTCAACACGTGAGCTCTGGGAATCATTCTGGGAATTTGTCGCTTGATCAAAAATCCAATGCTTGCTATCCCTGTGGGGGATTACTTTGCCATTCTGACTATTAAAGCATGGAAACACTGGAGCAACTGATGGCTCTATAGGCTTACACTGAAGGACTGGAGTCTGAGACAGGGACGGAGGCACGGCTGATGGAGTCTGAATGATCGTTGGTCTACCTTCTTGTGGAGTCACCACAGCTGGTGCTACAGGCATGGTTACACCATTATCCAACTTGTTTACAGCTACGAAGGAGGAGGCTGATATATGATTGCTCATTTGCTGATCAATTACAGATCTTTTGAGATTGGTGGACACAATGGGTGACAAAGGCAGTCTTTCTTTGGGCATCACTGAAGGAAGTGCCACACTTATCTTCTCCTTTGATTGAACCATTGGGAGTTTCCCTTTAGGTGGGACAAAATGTGCAGGAACAGGTCTCTTCATGTCTGAGGCCACCAAAGAACCAGGGCTAGTCTCTGAAAGCACGGGCGAAGTGATAGTGAGTCTTTCTGGGGGTGGAGCTGGTGGAGGGGGCATGCACAGACTTTCTTTGGAGTCTCCAGTTGGCCGTTTGACCTCTGAAGCCAAGAGTGGAGTTCCTAAAGGGCGCTTAAGGGTCTGTGCCTGACGGACTGCTGTAGCAATGCCAGGCATACAAGTAGTAGGTGATCTATCAGCGGTGATGTTTGAAGCAAGCCTGGCCTGCCCAAATCCATAAAAAGAAGCTGCATGTGCCTGTCCAGGGTTGAGTGCAGATGCAGGCAAAACTTCACAGGTCTGGTGTGCAGGTGGCACACTGCCATTGAACATCTTCTTACGGGCTTCTTCCACTTCTTCAGGGGACCAGGTGATGCCCTGCTTCAGACGTTGGGTGGTGAACCATACCTTGATCTGCTCCTCAGGGTGCTTGGAGGCAGCAGTTAGCCAAGAGAGCTCTGCGTGGGTCGGATATGGGAATTTGTTAAAAGATGTGATCAGGGTAACATTGCTGTCCAATATAGGGTTGTACTTGGTGGTGTGAAGAGGAACTGCAATTGTTGGAGAAGTACTGAGATTAGGAGGTCGCTGTAGCAGAGGCGTTACATGACAAGTAGGCTCCGGGATAATGATTGTACCGTTGACGCTTACTGCTCTGATCTCATCCTTCAAAATTGGACTGTCCAACTTCTCCACATCCAGTCCTTTGTCCAAAACACTGCTGTTTTCCATTGGTGTCTTTCCAGTGTCTGCACCTGCTGGATTGCTGGTGTCTACGAACGGTCCCAAGTCATATACAGTGTCCTCAGCTTCCTGAAGGGATCCATCATTCTTGCTGTCAATAGTTTGCTCCAGGATGCTTTGGGTATCCAGTTTGCTATGCCTGACCTCGAAACGGCTCTCACCTGGGTGTTGCACTTTATTGTGGCATGAGAGGGAGTCAAACTTGTTGGTACTGAAATTGCAGATGGTACAAAGGTAGAGTGTACTGACTGGACCTTCAGACTGAGGGATTGCCTCATGATCTCTGTGGTTCAAACCCTGTTCTGATGCAGAACCCCCCTCTGACTGTTCTTCTTCCTTATCGTTCAGTGACGTCCAGTTTTTGTCGGTTGTGAGCGGCACAGGTGAATCCGTGTCCAACACGGTCTCTGCTGAAACATCCATTTCCACAGAGTCTCCTGCAGTAGAACTGGCTGCACGGAGCACACAGGGGTTGGACGACTTCCTTCGGCTTGACATGGTGAGTATGGTGATGGTGAGCAGGAGAAGGTCTGGTGAGGGAGTTTAGTGGGGAATGGGGGGATCAGAGTAAAAACCCAGCATTTGGGTAGGTGGCATGAGACGCTCCCTCAGACAGGGAGCTTCAGCTGTGAAACTAGGTGTCATGGAGACTCGTCACACAGAGCTCACCTGCACAGATACAGAAAGACTATATTAGACTTTAACAGACTGAAGTCAATGACAGCAGTCAGATCCTCTAACTGGTAGAGTATTGAACAAGCAATCCCAGTGCCATAGGTCTGATTTTAAAGTGCCCCTATTACGGCTTTTCAAATATGATCTTTCATGTAACGTTTCATGTAGCTGTATGTGAACATAAACTATCTGCAAAGGTGTGAAGCCGACAGTGTACGATAAATAAAGTTATTGTCTATCAAAAAAAAGAGTCGGCTCACATTTGCCTGAACGAGTCGTCAGGATTTCGAATCTTTTTCTGTTACGGCCACACGTCACAAAGTAACACATTTGCATAACGTCCACCCACGTTCTACGTCGGGAACAACTTGCCCGGAACAAATAGTTTTATATTCACTTCCAAAAGATGATGAATCTACAAAGATTGTATTTTCTAGCGATCGTTCAAAATAAGTAGTTGTGTATGTTATGTTGAGTAACAACCCTGCACATGTCTTGCTAACCGGCTAAATCACGCTTCTGTAGTTCTGTAGTTCAGCTGTGGACCCACTGTAGTCTGACAGTTTGTGATTGATGCAGCTTGACTGTCTGTCTGTCTGTCTCATTAGTTGGAGTAATGATAAAGGATGGCGCACAAAGCGGCTTTCACACCGAATGCGGAAAGCGCTGTGTTATGAAACCCATTCGTTTCAATTTCTTCCACCCTGCGAGGACGGCTTGTTTCAGTGCACGCCGCAGACAAAGTTCAAATGAGTTGTTCAAATGAACTTTTGCCGCTGCGCTCTGAAGGGCTGCACTGAACCCAGCGACAGCGCAGCGCTTTCCGCGTTCGGTGTTAAAGCCGCTTAATGCATTATACAATGTTGAAGTTTACAACATAGAGGTGTGCCCGGTTCGCTTACATAAGCAAATTGCGAGCACTTTCCACGGTAGACCGTGTTAACTTGTCGATCAGCCACTTCAGCCGTTTCATCATCAGACTCTGTCTAGAATTATGGTAAAATCGATGCCATCTTTTCTATGTATTGACAAGTATCCAGGGCTGTCAGTCAGTTATGGCAATGGGTGTTTCGTTTTCCGACACGCTGTACGCGGTAGACCAATCATAAAGGACTGCGCCATCTGACCAATCACAGCAGTGAGGGCTCACGGAAAGGAGGGGTTTAGAGAAACTGCTTCGCACGAGTCGTTTATGAATCATTTAGAAATGGGGTAAAAGTAATTCTATTTTTGAAGAAAACTGAAGTGTTTCTTGACCTTGCATACATGTAAACCTGTTTTGGGAGTCTATTAAAACAATATTAGCCACCTTCAAAATGGCATAATAGGGGCACTTTAATGGAACACACATTTTGATTAAACATTTACCCTAAATGCACCATAAGTGGCTTTAGATGAAAATTTCTGCCAAATAAGTAATACACAAATGCTTTCTTGATTATTTGTAATAACAGATTATTATAAGATTATTTGTACACTGAACTATTAAAACATACTGTAACTTTTCAGAACAGAAACATTCCCCCAGCCAAAAATCGCTGCAGAAATGACTTCCAGAACTTACTGTTACTCATTTCAAATGTGAAGAAGGACTGACATAAAAGTGTTATGTGCAAAAAAATGACCCTTTTAATTCTAGAGAAGTTTAAAAATGGTAATTAAAATTTTGATGCACAATATTTGGTGTAAAAAATATTTTTATCATGACAACTCTCGGCGGGTTATCATTGTGAGACTCACTACTGCCAATACATCCACAACACGCTGCTATGAGCATGTAAAAAATACTGCTGCTGCGCATCTAACATATATAGCGTACATTAATCACCCTGTAGCAGATCTACAGGTGGAGCTGGGGAAGGTGGAGGGTTTCTGAAGTGCACTGCAACTCAGTATTTAAATGTATTTAAATGTTGAGCAGCAAGCTCATTGGCTGCTGATACAAAGGAGAACCAATCAGCTGCGCCATGTGATGATGCCTTTATGTCAGATCGAGTTAGACCTATCCAACTGCGCCATCTAGAGTTTCATGACAGAACTTTGAAAATAGCCTATAAATAAACTATAGGTGGACCTAACATTATAAATGAAATAAACATATAAGTGCAAATGATACTGATGATATGACTCCTTAAAGCCTCTGATTCTACAGTCTGTGTTAGCAAGAAAAAATAAAAACAATGTCCATCTCTTATTTTAAAGCTGCAGTCCATAAGTTTTGACTCTTTGTCGCCATCCCTGTTTGAAACTTGCAATTGAAGCTAATGTTCTGTGCAGTATGTGTGGCTCTCAGTCACCGCGCCGGTGTGGATACTGTACTGAGGAATCACTGATTATACGTCTTGGAAGTATGACCCAAATAAGAATGGTCATAACATTCAAATTTCATAAGGAAATTTTTCTTTTAGCCCAAAAAGCAAATTGATATTTCCTAGAACTGGTTCTCTTTGAAATACAAGTCTTGTGTAATCCCACGTATCTGTAATGAGATTCACACATAAAACTGGAATATAATGTAACTTCAGCCACTTACATATGTTTCATTACCACATAATCATTTCTTGATTACAATTCATCTTCAAAATGATAAGATTAATTATTCCAGCTGCTCTGAGAAAAGGCTATACATGATATCCTCATATACAATATAGCCCACTAGCCAGACACCTTCTATATGTTTACAGACACAATAACACAAAGATGAACGGCAGCATGCTTGTATTTCCTGTGAAAAACAAGTACACTCAAATTAGAAAACATTATTACCCATTATGACATACCGGATCATTTTTAACCAAAACAGTTATGGACTGCAGCTTTAAATAAAAATTGTAGAATTTCCAGAACAAAAACCTGAACATTGGATAAAGCCAGGTTTAAATTCTTGTTGGTTTTGTTAACATATTAGAGACGGGATTTTGGATTTCTCTTTTATCAGAAACAAAAATGCATCTTCACCATGTTTTAGTAGTAAAATGTAGTATAAATCAGTATGAATGATATATGAACAAAGCCCTCACTAAAAGCAATCAGAATATAGATGGGAATAAAACTGGTGTATGTAAGTGCTGCCAATGCAGAGGAAAAAAGTTGTGCATATGAAAACAGCCCCGAATCTGCAACTGCAGTGTGGTACAGGCTACACTTAAATAATAAACACCTCTGAGCAAAAAAGCCTCACACTTTTCAACAGAGGGACTGAGGAGAGACTCTGCGTTTGCACAGAAGGTTCATGAGTTCAAGCATTCCAGAAGCAAAGCCAACAGCTCAGCTAAGACAGAAGACTTACCAACAGCTTTAGCTAGAATCACAGACCGAGAGGAGAAAGAGAAAAGAAAGTTTCTAGTTGGCAGGGATATGTGAAACAGGTTTGTATTCATTTGTAACTAATCCCAGGCGTTTGAGATCAGATGGAGGTGGCGCTCAAGGCCGCAGGTCAACGAGACGATTCTGGCACACGGAGGAGATTCGACTGTGAGAATCCAAACGCACACGGAGCCGCAGGACAATTCACATGAATACACTCATCACGGCAGCAAACAGAGGACGCTCTGTGCTCCACACGCACGTCATCGCGTTATATAGGCTACTGCTAACATGCAGCACATTTTCATGAGATACTGGATGAATCGTGATGTACATCATATTCGTTTCCTGTGTCCTTCTTCATTCAATGGCATAAGGACATTCAAAACAGGCATTTGTATACAGTCAAATTAATGTCAGAAACAATAATCTCACACAACGCTCAAGAAAGATTCAAAAGTTTGTTTCCAGGATGAACCGGGTGTTTTTGTATGTGGTGTCTAGAAAATATCTAATTAAAAAATCTCATCAAAGACAGATCACACATCCCAATTTGATCCCTCCTAATCCTTTCAAAACAATCCTGCATGAAACAAACATTTGTTTGGTTCTCGTGAACTCTTGAAATGTTCAGTTCTGTTTGGCTAAAAAATTCTTATCCAAGGTTTAAATTCTTAAACTTTTCTGCAAGAAATGCATCCAAATAAAGACGCAGAATGCCTTTTACTAACAGAAGCCAGCTCTTCATGACATCATCCTAAAGGAAGTGACATCATTTTGGAGGAAAACAGAGGCACAGGCATCAGTTAGTATAATCACTGGATCTGATGAGTTCGGAGAGGTTTTCTGCAGTAATTTGGTTTGTGCCTCACTAAAGTATTAAATCCCCTTTGATCAAATGACACAAATGGCTTCGATAAGATCAACATTTCAAAAGATATGAATATAAAACATATGAAAATCAATGGATGTAAGCAAACTGTCAATCCCTCACTGAGTAATGATTAACTTTAGCTCTTTATTTCCATCACGGTCACTGTGTAAATAATCAAGTGTCTGATCTTGATCAGGGCAGATTCTGAAAGTCTGAAAGACTGTTTTACGCAAACAGATTTATTAAGGCGAGACATTACAGCTGAATAGGGTAAAAATGTACTAAGAGATACCATCATGCTTCAGTTCATTGATTACATTAATAGAGAAGCCCACTTCCAGAACAACAATTTACAAATAATTTACTCACCCCCTTGTCATCCAAGATGTTCATGTCTTTCTTTCTTCAGTCGTAAAGAAATTATATTTTTTGAGGAAAACATTTCAGGATTTTTCTCCATATAATGGACTTCATTGGTGCCCCGATTTTGAACTTCCAAAATGTAGTTTAATTGCGGCTTCAAAGGCTCTAAACGATCCCAGCCGAATGAAACGATTTTTTTCAGAAAATAATTTTTTTTATACTTTTTAAGCACAAAAGCTGGTGTAGCACAGGCTCTGGGATGCACGTTCACAAACTATTGAATCACGTCGAAAGGTCACGCTGAACTACAGACCCAGTGTTTACAAAGCAAACGTGCAAAGACTAAGAAAGTGTAAGTAAGTCAAACGCTGTTTACAAACAAAAAAGTACAACGATGTCGGATGATTCTGAAGTTGTAGGAGAAAATAAGATGGAGTTTTTCTCCATACTCAGTACACAGACGATGAACTTAGACGTGATTCGTAGTAGTGATGGGAAGTTCAGATCATTTTACCGACTCAGACCTTTGAGTCTCATTCAGCAAAATGAACAAATCTTTATAATTTTGTTCATTTTAGCAAAATATAATTAAAATGTCACGTGTTACTTCCCTAACACATCTACTGCTCATACAAACGTTGATCACACTACAAACAAGACAAAACTATAATGCTATAAGACACAGAAAAGATTCATTCATTGTTTACCTGGATCTTTAGTCTATGATTAGTTCACCTCACCTCTCATCTGACAAGTTTTCGGGTTGGAGTCGTTTGTTCATCACGTGACGCCCCATAAGATGAATGAACCACTCGAAACAGGTGAACTAATTCCAGTACAGAACCTAATAGGATGTTGCACATGCGCGACTAAATGAATCACTCCCCCAGACGACACATTAAAGATTTGTTCAAAATGAAAATATTGTTCAAGAACGACCCATTAATAATTCGTAGCATTGTGGACATGCATCCCAGAGCCTGTGCTAAAACAAGCGTTTGTGCTTAAAATGTACACACATTTGTATTTTTTAAGAAAAATGAGCGATCGTTTCACTAGATCAGACCCTTCTTCCTCGGCTGGGATCATTTAGAGCCTCTAAAGCCACATTTAAACCAAATTCTGGAAGTTCAAAATCAGGGCACCAATGAAGTCCATTATATGGAGAAAAATGCTGAAATGTTTTCCTCAAAAACCATAATTTCTTTACGACTGAAGAAAGAAAGACATCAACATCTTGGATGACAAGGGGGTGAGTACATTTTCTGTAAATCGTTGCTCTGGAAGTGAACTTCTTCTTTAAGAAACATTTTTTGTATGACAAGTTTTTTTTAAATGTTTAAATATGCAAATTCAGTTTTATGTAACAAAAATGTGCATTTTTTCTTGTGTGATTTTGTTGTCATATTAGAGTTTCCCAGAGGGGATTTTGGATTTCTCTTTATATCACTCCATAAATCAGAAAATACTGTCAACAGACAGAAAACAAACATTTTCAGTTCCATGTTTTTAGGAGTGAGATGTTGCATAAAATGGTGTGAATGAAATATGAACAAACCTTCAGAATATAGAGAGGAATAAAGCTAAGTTTTGGTGTTTGTAAGAGTTGGAATTGAAATCTACAGACGCAAATACATTAAATAAAGACTTGAATGTGTATTTTGGATGTTTGACTTTCACTCGTCTGAAACAACACATTATGTAAAGCCAAAAAACTCAAAATTTCAGATCTGAAAATGCATGAATAAACAGTGGTTTTTAGCTGTAGTGTCTCGCCTTATAGTCACTGTTAGTTAGCAGAACAGGAACGAACCGGACGAGACTCAGAACTCGCATCAGGATGCTGGGAACCGAATCGTCCTCCGTCCGGCGCGCGTCATATTAATGAACCGGACCGAAGGCCGATCCGTGATGAGGAATGCTAATACGGCACATCGCTGGTGCTGCAGCAAAGAAATTGGTTTTCTCTCTCCTGATTAGAAATGTAAAAATATTAAGGCAAGCTTCATTTCCATGTTGTTGTTATGGCAACAGTGAGAGTGTGACAGGCCAGCGACGCTGTATGTTCATTAATTACAGCAGCCTGACAGCGAGCGGCACCGCGGGGACACGCGTGTGTGTGTGTGTGTGTGTGTGTGAGATTGGACAGGCGTGTTGAGCAGGACGACACACACTCGTGCGGGTGTGAGTAATGACCTGCTCGCATCACCGCAGCCCTGGACCGTCATTATAAAACTTGCATGAGACTCTGTCGCCGTCCTCAACTAACACACGCATGATATCGCCTAATAAGTGAGCGAAGGACCGGAGGACGGCTTCGGGACGGCTTGAGCTGAATCACAATTACATTTTCATGCATTTGGGTCCCTGGGAATCAAATATTAGAATAACTGGTCCTCACTGTGTTTCTGTGAAACGCAACTGCATTCAATCAAACAATCACAGGAGAACCAAAGTCACGCGGGTTTAAATGTCTGTCGGCTCTGATCTGCGGAAACGCACACACTGTTACCATGGAAACCACTAGCAAAGCCACGCGTGAGGCCGCACGCTCGTTCAGGCTCACACGTGTCCCGCCATTACTGTGGCACAACTCCAGACCGGTGTGATTTCAGGTTTTATTTTCATATTTTCTGTTCATTTCAGTTGCAGTTTTAGGAATCTTCTTGTGTGTTTTTGTCATTTTTAGCAGTTTGTTTTTAAATGTCTATATCAGGGGTGCCCAAACTGGGTCCTGGAGGACCGGTGTCCTGCAGAGTTTAGCTCCAACCCCAATTAGACACACCTGAACCAGCTAATCAAGCTCTTACTAGGCATACTAGAAACTTCTCAGCAGGCGCATTGAGGCAAGCTGGAGCTAAACTCTGCAAGACACCGGCCCTCCAGGACCCAGTCTGGGCACCCCTCCTCTATATAGTTTTTATTTCAGTTTTTGTTATTTCAGTACATCAAGTTAAACTAAATGAAAGTGAGAAATGTTACTTGGAAATTACACTAAAAAAAAATAACGTGGGATTTACTTAAAAAAAAAATCTTTGTAACAATTTGCACTAACACATTTTAAGTAAATTTTACTGCTCTGTACAATCTACTTACTATTGAACTTAACATTAATAAGAGTAAATATTACACAATGATATATAATTTCACTTACAGAATTAAGTAAAATCTACTTACCCAAGTTAAGTAAATTTAACAAAGGAAATACATAACTTAATGCTTAAGTAACTCAAAGCTTACTTCACAATACTTTGACTGTACTTAATATAGCACCTAATTAAATCATGCTTTTAAAGTGTATGTTACTTAGAAACATCTAAGTAAATTCTACAGTAGATATCAATAGACACCCTGTCTACATAATCAGTAAAGCGACGCTCATCCGAGCACTTCAATACTTGGTACACAATACGCAATGACGGTAACATTCTGTGGTTCATTTTTGCACATGAATGTGTCATTCTGACTAGAAAATGAACTCCAGGTGTTACAAAATCACAAGTTACTAAATCTAACAACAAAAACAATGACAAAAACTGCATAAATACAGCTGGAAACGAGGGGGGGGGGAATCAACCTTATTAATTATTCATGCCCAGTGCATGATGGGAACACCAGTATCAAAAGTTGAGTAGGTTTTACATAATTTTGTAACATTTATATTTACGCTTTAATTTCTACAAGCTTGAATGAAGTACCAATATAGAAATTGCTTTGTTTTTTTTTAATTATTGCCTGAACTTACTTTTTCATGTAGAAATTACATTTGTTTTTCTGTAGCCTTTACTACACCACAGAATCATTTTTATCAGTGTAGCTGAAATAAGCTGAAATTAATATATATTATTTCAATTAACATTTATTTATTCATTCATTCAAGTAAAGGAAATGTTTGTCTTTTTTTGTTAGTTTTAGTTACCTATAATAACCTTGATTTGAATGTTACAATTTGTATTGTACATTTGATCACTTTATTCACGTTCTGTAGTAGATTATTAGCTGAATACAACATTGTCAGATTTACTTTGTATTTTGTGATCTTGTTTTTATTGTTTTATTTGTCTTCAATAACTGTTTGAAGAATTCTTCACTTACATTAGTTAGCTAGTATTAGTTTCTTTTGCAGTGTCCAAATTGGTGAGAGTTGTTTTGCTATTTTAGCATAGCATTTTATTTTCACCAAAATACTTGATATATATTATTATTCAAGATTTTGGTTACATCATTTACTCCTAATCGTGTTAAACAATCACAATTACAATACTGAGCAAAATAATTGTGATTATGATTTTAAAAATGTAAATAAATAAATAAATATACTGACCAGTAATACGAGCAGTGATGTGATAAAACACCTCCAGCACAACGTATTGAAGGGGTGATGAACTGAGAAACCAAAATTCCCTTGATCTGAGCCAGTCTGCCAAAATGACAGCTTGTGGAATGTTCTACTGTATGATGTAATAGTGTGGATAAACACCACCTCCACAAAGGAAGATCAACACCTGCTTCTACACCGCTGCCTGTTTAGCCACACTGCTGCGTGTTTAGCCCCGCTCACCGATTCTACATTGCTGCCTGTTTAGCCCTGCCCACCACTGCCTGTTTAGCTCCGCCCACCGATTCTACATCGCTGCCTGTTTAGCCACATCACTGCCTGTTAAGCTCTGCCCATCGGTTCTACATCGCTGCCTGTTTAGCTCCGTTCACCGATTCTACACCGCTGCCTGTTTAGCTCCGCCCACAGATTCTACACCACTGCCTGTTTAGCTCCGCCCACCGATTCTACATCGCTGCCTGTTTAGCCACATCACTGCCTGTTAAGCTCTGCCCATCGGTTCTACATCGCTGCCTGTTTAGCTCCGTTCACCGATTCTACACCGCTGCCTGTTTAGCTCCGCCCACAGATTCTACACCACTGCCTGTTTAGCTCCGCCCACAGATTCTACATCGTTGCCTGTTTAGCCCCGCTCACAATCCTACACCGCTGCCTGTTTAGCCCCACCCACTGATTCTACACCACCGTCTGTTTAGCTCCGCCCACCGATTCTACATTGCTGTATGTTTAGCCCTGCCCACCGCTGCCTGTTTAGCTCCGCCCACCGATCTTACACCGCTGCCTGTTTAGCCCCGCTCACCACTGCCTGTTTAGCTCCGCCCACCGATTCTACATCACTGCCTGTTTAGCCACACCGCTGCCTGTTTAGCCTTGCCCACCACTGCCTGTTTAGCTTCGCCCACCGATTCTACACCGCTGCCTGTTTAGCCTTGCCCACCACTGCCTGTTTAGCTCCGCCCACCGATTCTACATCGCTGCCTGTTTAGCCTTGCCCACCACTGCCTGTTTAGCTTCGCCCACCGATTCTACATCGCTGCCTGTTTAGCCTTGCCCACCACTGCCTGTTTAGCTTCGCCCACCGATTCTACATCGCTGCCTGTTTAGCCTTGCCCACCACTGCCTGTTTAGCTCCGCCCACCGATTCTACATCACTGCCTGTTTAGCCACACCACTGCCTGTTTAGCCCCACCCACCGATTCTACATCGCTGCCTGTTTAGCCACGCTCACTGCTGCCTGTTTAGCTCTGCCCACCGATTCTACATCGCTGCCTGTTTAGCCCCGCTCACTGCTGCCTGTTTACCTCCGTCCACCGATTCTACATCGCTGCCTGTTTACCTCCGTCCACCGATTCTACATCGCTGCCTGTTTACCTCCGTCCACCGATTCTACATCGCTGCCTGTTTACCTCCGCCCACCGGTTCTACATCGCTACCTGTTTACCTCCGTCCACCGATTCTACATCGCTGCCTGTTCAGCTCCACTCACAGATTCTACATCACAGCCTGTTTAGCCCCGCCCACTGATTCATGCACATAGTGTAAATAACGAGAGAAGTGAACGCAGGTTTCTGTGCAGTGCCAAGTTGTGGAAAAACAGTCTTTGCATTGCCTTCCTTCTGATCCTAACATTAGGAAACAGTGGATGAACTTTATTTTTAATAAAGATGCAGACTGCGTCATTAAGAACTTGGTCCTTTGTGCACTTAATTTTACCGCTGATTTGATTACAAACACGGCACAATTCGATGTAAGATTTATAGAAAGGCTGAAACTAAAAGATTATGCTGTGCAGGCTATATTAGATCAGACAGTAATGTTGCACCACACAAGTGTGAGTAACTGTTTTCATTATGTGGTCACTATAGCTTTGTCTGTTATTACCAATCGTTTGATATGTATTGAGTATTTATGTATTTTTAACCTAAATCACAGCAGTGTCATCTATAAACAATGTAGGCTGTCAAATATACACACTATTAGCCAATCATAGCAGAGGGTGTTTACTTCAGAGTCTACAATCCACCACGCCTATTCAAACACAGCGTTCTGCCGAGGGCGGTCAAAAACAGGACAGAGAATAGTTTATTACTTCTAAATTATGACGGTTTCATGCAAAAATCTTGTGGACCTCAGAGAACAGTACAAAAGAAAAAACAGAGGCAGTTCACGACCCCTTTAAAGTTCAGAGTTTGTTAACATTCCTACATTTTAAGATTGATGAGCTCTGATCACATGACTGACCGTAAGCTGTACATTTCCTTTCACACATTCAGCAGACGCTTTTATCCAAAGCGACTAATTTCGTCAGTCTGCACACACTGAGCATCTGCCTGCAATGTGAAGGCTGCTGAACGCTCTCATTCTGGACCTTTCTGAGCCCGGATCCGCTTTCACTCAGTGTGCTGTGAGTCCAGACAAAGGCTGGATGGAGGAAGACTAACAAAAGAAAGAACAGAAACGAGTGTGTGGCTCATTCCCACGAAAAACTGCTTCAGACTCAAAATAGTGTAACAGATACTCTTATAACACAACGCACATCTCTGCATTGACTATTCAACACAAAGGTTAAAGATCAGTGCAAAAAAACACTAAATATCACTATAGTAAATATCACTGCAATTCATTCTACATGAAAGCATAAACGTGATCTTTTCATTTAAATAAAAGCTACATTTAGTTAAAATGCAATGGTACTGAGAGTGAAATATGCAATACAAACATTTGAAAATGACTGATTTGAAATACTGTTTCACATTAAATCAAGAGTTGAATCTATCAGATAATGAGTTGGGTTTTGTTGCGTTCATCTTGATTTGGGGTCTGTTTTTCATCTGCAGGTAAACGATGATGAGAATCAATGCCAGTCACTCACGGTGAATCTTCATCTCTGTTCTCTCCTGCTCTTCTAATTTGGGAACTTTGTATTTGGTGGCGTGTCATGTTTCTGTCTCCTGAGGATGAGGCGCTTTGTTGCGTCTCTCGGTTACTTTGAATAAAAGCGTCTGCTAAATGAACAAATGTACGTGTAAGACGCGTTTGTAAATCGCCGTATCGCTGTGCGCTTAATAAAAACATGAAAGTGTTTTAATGAAGGGTAACGGCGCGTTAGATTTGCAGAGCGTGAGAGGCTTTTCAGTGAATCACGTCCATCTTTTGAGAGGAAGGATTTTTCCTGTTCTTACAAAACCTGCGATGATAAATCATCTTTCAGTCAGATTTCTGTATAAAGCGCCATCTAAGAGAGGGCTGTTTAATTGAAATTCCTCCGTCCTGCATCAGCACAATCTCAGCCAGTCGTTTGTCTTTCTCTACAGAATCACACACACACACACACACACACACACACACACACACACACACTGAGTTTCTGTCTTGCTGTGAGGAACAAGTGTAAATGTGACGGTCACCAGTCACAGCCAATGGGGGAGCAGTGTTGAGCCCCGCCCCCACCCGCTCAGCCAATCAGACTGATTCCAGCTCAGGAATTCTGTCCACAGCCAAACTCAATATTGACTCGCCTTCAAACGCCTCCTCGAAGAATAAAGAGATACGAAAACACACGCTTATCTTCTACTGTTCTATACGCCTATTGTTTTCATAGAAATCCTTTGATTTATATGCATCCCCGCTAAGCGCAATAACAATAATTTAACTATAAATACACATGGGTGAATCGTATTTCACCTCACAATCAAATAACAAAGTATTTTGCATGAAAAAGCTTTTCTTTCTGCAATGCATTGTGAAATTTTCCCTAATTATCATGACTATAATGTGTCTCATCTTCATTAGTTTTTCATTAGTGCAATGCAATTTTAAATCATGTTTATGTAAAGCACTTTGAATTATCTTCGTGTATGAAATGTGCTATATCACATTGACAGAAAACAGCTCACTTCTGCCTCACAAAATAAGCAGGATAACAGTAATAATGAATTTACATATTTTGTAATTTCTTGACGTTCATGTGGCACTGGTCCGATTACACCCGCGTGCCTTTATTCTGAAAACACCGTATCATGACAATCACGTATGAGAACGTGCTAAACTCAAGAAGTCAGATGCAGTTTATTCAGAATATATATTTGTGACCCTGGACCACAAACCCAGCTGTAAGTGTCAGTTTTTTGAAATTGAGATTTAAACATCATCTGAAATCTGACTAAATAAGTATTGTTAGGACAGGACAATATTTGTCCAAGACACAACTATTTGAAAATCTGGAATCTGAGGGTGCAAAAAAATTAAAATATTGAAAAAAAAATCACCTTTAAAGTTGTCCAAATGAAGTTCTGAATGAAGTTCTTAGCAATGTTACTAATGTTACTAATATTACTAATCAAAAATTAAGTTTTGATATATTTACGGTAAAACATTTACAAAATATCTTCATGGAGCATGATCTTTACCTAATGATTTTTTTGGCATAGAAGAAAAAAACGATAATTTACAGTGTATTTCAATGTATTACTGACTATTGCTAAATACGCCCGTGCTACTTAAAACGGGTTTTGTGGTCCAGCGTCACATTTAATTGATAACAAAGTCATAAGAAAAACTATTCTATATTCAATATTATTTCAGGATGAAATTTGACTTGCACAAGGTTTTTAATTTTTCAGATTCATACCGGTTCATGATTCTGGTTCAGCACCGCAGCTGTGAGCCGATCAGCATTTCCCAGCAAACCCCGCCCATTACCATGCCGTCAGCCAATCAAAACAAAGTACTGAAGCCAAGCTTACCAATGGTTTGTGAAGATCCCGGACAGAGACGAACCTCACCGATGAAGAGCTCCGGTGCTTGTCCAGCATCTCAGCATATTCCTGTGGAGTCAGAAACGAAAGGAACAAATCACACAAATCAAATCACTAAACTCAAATGTATCACTGTCTTACAAAGTCAGGTGAATTGTGCGAGTATGCAATGGATCTATTTGTTGGAACTGACATGAAAAAAAAAAGTCAAAGCAAAAAATCATGATGCAATTTTCTTCACGCCTGACATTATTTATTAATTTTCCTCATGTGAATATGTGTGCTGAAGTCCTCAGTACTGGATCATGTGATCTACAGAAGTGAAACAGCTGTTACCTTGGAAACCCGTGACCAGGCAGACTGACAGTGAGATTTACTCAGCAAATCAGCGCAACAACAGACGAGATGCTGTGGAGCCGCTTCATCACGAACAGCAGCAGAAAAAACCTCCGGCTGTATTATGCGGGGTGTATTCGGGTTCTTTGGGACACTGTCCCAATCGTCTCAGATCAATGGCAAATTTTGGCAAACGTCCTAATTTACCTCTTTATATTTATATTGATGTATTAAGTTATGTTAACCCGTAAAACAACGTCTAGCAAAAGTTGCAGTTTGACCTCGATGTGTTTTCACAGCAAACAAACGTGATATATTTATGTTTTTATTACTTCAGGATGGTTTTCGCAACGTTTCAAGCTGCATTTTTTTTAAATTCCAGGTTCCTGAACCGTTTTTAAAACGTCGTAGTGCAAACTGCAACCAAAACACGACCCGCCGTGAAAACTTGTTTTGTGTTTGACGACATGACGATCATCACAAAGTACATTAAACAAACTTACACGAACATACGACACATGATATGAATCATTGCTCTCCTGAGATGAGAAACATGCGCTCATTCATTCACTCAGTCGCTTGTTTTCTGCCGTTCAACTAAACACAACTTCATCGTGAACGATCGCTCCTGTCACATTACAGACTAAACACACTCGGAACGATCAAACATCGCCTCGCACGGAGCGACAGCACCGAACCTCTCCCGCAGAAACTCCGACCGCGGCGTTAACGGAGCGGAATCACCGCGAGCCCTTCACGTACGCGTCCGTTCGCTCGCAGCCGGTGTCGGTCGTGTTCAGGCCCGTCCGTGAACGCACGGAGAGCGCGGCTAGCCGGCTAACGGCGCGGGCTCGGAGTTTGCGTCCCGCTGCAGCGCGCGCCGCTGGCGGGAGACACGAGCGACGGGCGCCGGTAAGTTCCGCGCTCGCGCTTCGTTTCCACCGCAAACTTTTAGCAGTCGAGTTAAAACGCAAAAGCTCACCTTGTGAAAACGCGTCGTGACCCTCCGGGAGAGAAAGAAAGTCGCGTTCGAATCAACACCGGAGCGAAGACGAGAACGGAGGAAAAAGTCGAGCACGGGAAATCTACGGTAACCGACACATGATCCGGTACGTCAGAGACGCGCGAGCGCTTTCATTCAGAGTTTCTACGTCAATGAGCACGAACTATAAATACAACAGCAGACACAAACACCAATCGCTCCATCTGCGTGACGAGCGGCGCGACGTTTGAACGCGTTTCACTGCGCTCTGCGTCCACGCACAACAACAGCTGGAGCTTTAATCCTGCACCACACACTCCAACACCAGCCTTCACATCAACTCACTTCACATCAGCACTTACAAACACACAGAACAACAACCAGTGAAATAAACCTGTCAACTTCCTCCGTCATCCACACATTAAGCAATTTTACAGATGAGCTGTACTTTGAGTTTTGGTCCTGCTTTTTATTTATGCGAACGGGAACACGACGCAGGCCAGACTCAAACCCGCATCCTCCGGATGAAATGTGCTTTAACCACTAGGTCTCATCCATCTGAACAATTATGGAGTCAGAACCAGATCTGTACTGATGGGTCAGTTAACTTTACACTCTCTCTCACATCATAAAACTTGTATCTGACATCTTACTTCCTAAAATCTGAGTGAATTTGTGGCTGATGCTCCGTTCAGACATGAATATGGTGAATCACAAAGGAAAATGACAGATTTATTCACACTCACTGGTTTCTTCTTTTGCTGAATCTCATGAAGAAGCGTCATGCTCTTATTTCACCCCAATGTGTTTGCTTTCATGACCATAATTCCTTGAGTTCCTTGATTCCTTGCACAGTTGTCCCCCATAAATAACAGCTACTGTCAAACAAATACAACTGTGATTCATAGTTTTTACCTTAAAACTATGATTACATTATAAAACTATTACTAGTTTTTAAAATATTTTATGTTTATACATGCAAAGGTTTTTAATTTTTACAGAAACAAAGTCTTTCGCCATTTTTTGGATCATGAATGAAAAATTCACATTCACACACTCATTTCTTCTTTTGCTGAATCTCATGAAGAAGTGTCATGCTCTTATTTCACCCCAAAATCATGTTTTTGATTTCAATTTCTTGAAAATTACATGCAATTCTCCCCATAAATAACTGATGTCAAACAAATACAGTCGTGATTCGTAGTTTACAATTTAAGGCAAGATCGATTAAATTTAAACTAGTACTAGCATTATTGTTTTTTGTTGTTCTCGTTATTAAATATGCAGTAGTTTGCATAAATGTCCAGAACAGAAATCTGAACATCGGCTCATAATTCTTATGTGGTTTTGTTGTCATATTAGAGCTCAAGGTTTTTCCAGAGGGGATTTTGGATTTCTCTTTCTATCAAAAATCAGAAAATACTGTCAACGGACAGAAAACAAACACATTTTCACCACGTTTTTAGTGTGAATGAAATATGAGCAAACCTTCAGAATAAAACGGTCAAGTTTAGTGTTTGTAAGAGAAAAACTCTTTAAAGACAGCAAATGGATAAAGAGCAATAAAATAAACACTTCAGTATTCGTTTTGGATGCTTTCTTTCCACTTTTCCAAAGATCAACCACTGCATGAGTGTCTCACCTTGAATATATTCAGATGAGAAGCACTGATGTGTGAATGTGAGCAGGTTTGATGAGGTTCCTCTCCTCACCTGTCCAGACACTCGTCTGCTCCAGTAAACGTGCCGCTGTCTAATGAGCTGCAGACGCTGCATGAACTCTTGTGTTAACACTGACTCACACACACACACACACACACAGATGGTTAATAACACAGGGGTCCTGTCTGTGCGCTGTGTGGAGAGAGTGTTAATTAGATTGTCATAGATGCATCTGCAGCTCATCCGCACAAACACGGAGAAACTGCTGGAGCTTCTGCCTCGTTCCACAATCGTCACGGGTTCATCAGCTTCATCCGCTGTCACTCCTGCCCGCCTCGGTTCTGCGCGGGTCACTTCTCCTGAAGCAGACAGGTTTGATGCAGGTTATCTACTTTAACCCTAGTCAACCACGCCGACGATGTGTTGCAGGTATGTGTGATGTAGTTTTAGTCAACTTCACCTGAGAGGATTTCATCTGCTCTGCTGGATCCAGCATCTGAAGGTGGTGAGGAGGATTTATCAGCGATCACTGGAACAACAGAACATCGGAACAAACCATATTTATGGATTTAACTATACTGACACTATCAGATGAGAACAAAACTTGATCTGAATAATGAGTCTATTGACTTCTGTAGAGCTGCTTTACCGCTGAAATTACATCAGTTTCATGTTTGATGAATTGTACACCATTGACACTGTTATTTTCTGTTTATCACTGTGAAGCTGCTTTGAATCACTATTATATGGAACTCTGTAGAAACTCAGCACTGACCTGATGAGCTGCTGCCCTCTGCTGGAGGATCTGCGCATGTGCAGCGATGCTCACGAATGAAATGTGTCTGAAATACTGACAGCAGCGTTTATATTTACACACAAACACACTGCAGCAAGGCCGAGCAACCTGTTGTAATTTGTGCCGCATCTGAAATATATTACACCACTGATATTACATGAACATATAAGTTAGCTGAGGAGTTTTAAACATACAAGCACAGTTCAGGTGAAGGATTAAGCGTACACTCACAACTTCATGTTGTTCTGCTGTTTTTTCATTTTACATTGACTATCACTTTAATATCTCCTATATTTATTACAATATATAGGCTACTGATAAATGTGAGATTGACTTCAGTGGTCTGAGGTGACTGGATGTTTTCAGCTGATTCCTCTTGAACTGCAGCTCAAACTGTGTCAAATATAGTGAATGAAGCTACAAACTCCATCATAATGCACAATGTTTCCATCTAACATGTATTTTGAGCTGCAGCTCGTCACATTAATGCAGTGTTTCACTAGTTAACAGTAAACGGGTTACCACACCTTAATATGGAGGAGATTAGTGTTGGATGTTTTCTTTGAAATGAAAATATGGATATTTTATTCGTAACTATCATACTTTTTTTTACTTTATTTTAATGTCATTAAAAAGTCAGTAGTAGAACTGACAGTGTTGTGTAAACATGACTGAAGACGCCAGAAGTGGAGGAGCAGACAAACCGATTCAAATGAGTGAGTCATTTACGCTGGTCTCCGATCAGCGTAAATTACGTAAGTGACTCCGATCATTCAGTTCAAGCGATTCACAAGCAAAAACCGATTCAAAAGAACCATTCATTTTCGAATTTCGACATCGCTTGTAATGGTTTAAAAAGAGCTAAACATTGCGTCGCAAAACTGTTTTGATGCGCTCCAATCAGATCGCTTATCGCGAGTCATTCGATTTCGATCAGAATTTCGGAGCCGGTTTGCGAATCATTTGATCTAGATCGGAGCCGTGGAGCGGAATCGCGACTCGGGAGTCATTTGATTTAAATCAGAATTTCGGAGCGGGTTTGCGAGTCATTTGATTCATATCAGGACTTTTTTCTGATTTCTTCTTTTATTTAACAGTAAAAAACATCAAACCATTGAGGCAGTGCACAGATACAAATCCCTTAAGATAACCAAGGTTTTACTACAGAAAGTGTAGCCATGCTTTTTTTTTCATAATTAAACTATGGTTAGTGCAGCAAAACCATGGTTAATTTGTAGTTACCATGGTTTAACTATAGTAACATTTTTTTTTTTTGGAGTAAAACCATAGTTAAGTTTTCATTAGGGATGTGTTGCCAGGTTAATGCTTTAGAATTAATAAAACTTTAGACAGTTCCCATGTACTGTAGATCAACTCTGAATAAAGAAAAGAGATGTAGAGGCAAATTTCTGTTTGTGTATGTGAAATTCAGCTAGCAGAAAACACATTAATTTATATTCTTATATTCTCTTTTCAGTAGTCAAGCAAACCAAAGAAAACATCTTTAAAACAAAGAAAAGTCACTTACAAAATGAGATCAGATGAACATGAATAAATCTGATCCAAATGTCTCTGTGTGATTCATTGGCAAACAAGTGAATGAATCTTCCTCAGAAGAGACAGATACAGCAACTCACTTCAATGTCTGCACACAATGAATCATTTCAGTCATTACTTTAAAATGTTTTTTTATTAAATCGATTTGACAGCAAAGCTGACATTCTCACAACCACACAAATACTGCATGATAATTCATCCGATCATCACAATATAGCATTACATATTACATCAACCCTAGAAATACTTGACATGTCACATATGAAGTGACTGTAAACGACTGTTTAACAAGCATCTAGTCAAGACTGACTCCTCAAAAACATGCTGAATACTGGAAATACAGAAATACTTGAGATATAATAAATAACTTTAAAGATAAAACAGCAATAGCTTGAGAAAGTGAGACACAGACGAGAAACGGCAGAGAACTGCAGAATAATCGCATGAAACGCTGGACGTGTCGTATTACAGACGAGCGGCACATGAATATATATATAATACTACAAAACGAGATGATATAAAGAGGCACTTTAAGCTCAACGGGTGTCAAAGAATCAGAGCTTATGAACATCCGATCTCACGATCAGACAATCAGTCATTTATAACGGCAGATTCAGAACAGAAAGAGCAGCTTCCGTACGGATCAAAAATATACTGATCATTTGACAATATCTCTATTTTACATGAAATACTCTCCATTTTACTGGAGCCCTGAAAATACTTAAAAAGCAGAAGAAACATTTATATACCAAATGTGTAAAAATTATAATACAATAAAAATTTTGGCATTTTTTGCACTGTTTTTCTCTAAATAAACACGAGAATGACAGCCCTAGTCATCTATATGTAATCATAATCATAATACACTCTTAAAAATAAAGATGCTTCATGATGCCATAGAAGAACTTTTTTGTTTAAATGGTTCCATAAAGAACCTTTAACATCTGAAGAACCTTCTTGTTTGCAAAAGAAGGTTCTTTGGATTATAAAAAGGTAAGAAAGAGATGTTTCTTTAAAGAACCTTTGGCTGTACGGTTCTTCTATGGCATCGCTTCGAAGAACCTTTTAAGACACCTTTATTTTTAAGAGTGTAGCTATATTTCATGCAGCGAGCGAAGCAAACTAACCGCTGGATCTGTGAACTGAATCAGACCTATGGAAAGAAATGATTCAAGTGAACTTGAATTTCTTTAGAAACTTCAACAGCGTAAATAACTACAGCAAAGCACGTATTCATGATTTCACTGTGAATATATCGCAAATATTGAACACATCACCTGAAGAACAGACAGAAATGAACATTGACTCAGTCAGACGCGGTCGGCAGTCAAACACGCTTCTATTTAATGTGCTGAACGACACAAACGTGACTGCATTTAAACTGCCTGAAGTTTAATTGAATGTATAAGCATGAATAAGCAGATGTAGTGAAATCTCATCCCTGTCCTATAATAACTCACACACCGCAAGTGTTTAAACCAATGGATTTAATGGAATAAAAAAATAAAAACGACTTTTATCGCACGATTCTGGCTCTTTGTCTGAGTTTACATACTCAGACTTTTCTTTTCAGAACGCCGAGTTTCTCTCTCGTCGTCTCTCACACCCGCCGCGTCACGTGATGCTGTGTGACGTCAGCGGTGATGCGCTTCCTGCGTCTGCTTGTCACGGCGTCGTGCTCTCCTAGCGTCTGCGCGTCTGCCGCTGCATGCCGGGCGAGCGCAGCTCCTCCTCCACGCCCTCCGCTATGACGGGGTCGTCGGGCTGCACGGGTCGCGGCGGCGGGTAGTTGGGCTGGTAGTAGGAGCCGTAGGAGCCGTACGGGTCGTCTTCCTCACCCTCGGCCTCCGGGCCGTACGGCTGGTACGAGCTGGGCGGCAGTTGAACTACAGGAACATCTCTGTCAGTGAGGTCAGCATCGACGCCCGGCTCTGAGCCCCGCACGCACCCGCAGCACGAGAGAGACACGCGTTACTGACGCGCCCGCACCACAAGCAGCGCCACAATCCCCTACTTAAAGAGACCGTTCACCCAAAAATAAAAGCTCTGTCGTGAACACAGTGAAAAGTGTCACGCCAGAACGTCATGTGTATTTGTATATCTCGCACTGAAATCATGCACCGCAAACTCTTGATGCATCCTAACTCGAACCTGAACCTCATGACGGAACGTGACAGAGTGATTTTACTTTTTGGGTGAACTTTCTCTTGACTGTCATTGATGCCCAGGCCACACCCACTGCCCCGCCCCCACAGACGCAGCACCATTCATCGACACGCAGACCACACCCACTGCCCCGCCCCCACAGACGCAGCACCATTCATCGACACGCAGACCACACCCACTGCCCCGCCCCCACAGACGCACGTCACCAATCACGTTAGATGTTCAGCCCATTTCACCGTGTAAGTGTGAGCCGCAGCAGCAGTCAGGAAGAGCACACCGTGTACAAACATCTGGCAGACGTCTGTAAGCTGTCAGTTTTACATACATTCTAAATCATAAACATCTTCAAGACATCTAATAGATGTCTATTTGACATCTGATAGGAAATGTTCAATAGACGTATTGCAGATGAGCAAACTACGTAAAAAATACGTCTTCCAGATGTAAATGCAGATGTCAAATAGACGTCTCCAAGATATACGTGTGCTATCAGGGTTTAGTCAGAGGTCCGCAGGTCCGCATGCACGACCAAAATAAGAAATGCGCTGGGTAATTAAGTTCAGAGCTGTTAATGCACAATTACCATTTTAGATCAAATGGTAAAAATCATACCATTTTAGACAAACTGTAATAGTGTATAAGATTTGTATTTGAACTGAAAGGATAATTCTATTCACTGCTGTTTTCAAAGCACAATGCAAAACTGTGGCATTTCACTCACTGACGCTCTACAACCAGCAGCACTAAACCCAGCAGCACACGTACTTACTTGCCGGCAACCCGCCAAAATAGAAGCTTGCTAACTTTATGCTTAAAAATGAAGAAAATTCATCTAAAAAAGTAAATATTATTATTTTATTTTTAAGTTTACTATAAAATAATTGTATTTTTATTTTAAAATATAATGGTATTATCACACCCCTTTTTTTTTTTTTATAAAAAAGCTAAATAAATAAAATTCAATGATATTATTGTCCCTATTATAATTTTTTTTAGAGTCAAATCTCCAGGTAATCTTATGAGAATGAGGCTGAAAAACGTATGTGCGCCTCTGATAATAGAGTATTGTTCTGAGCACATGATGAACTACAGCCAATTCCATTTCTACAGTAATCTGCCGACTTACTGAAACAAACGTGCAGCATAGTGAAGTGATGCGACAGTGTTTGAAATGTTCAGAATGACATATGTGACCCTGGACCACAAAACCAGTCATAAAGGTTCATTTGAAATTTATACTTTATCTGAAATCTGAATAAATAAGCTTTTCATTGATGTATGGTTTGTTAGGAGAATATTTGTTTGAGATTCAACTATTTGAAAATCTCTAGAAAATACTGAGAAAATCACCTTTAAAGTTGTCCAAATGAAGTTCTTAGCAATGCATATTACAAATCAAAAATTAAGTTTTGATATATTTACAGTAGGAATTTTACAAAATATCTTCATGGAACATGATCTTTACTTAATATCCTAATGATTTTTGGAATAAAAGTAAAAATCAATCATTTTGACCCATACAGTGTATTGTTGGCTGTTGCTATAAATATACCTGTGATACTTAAGACTGGTTTTGTGCCCCAGGGTCACATATTTCACACTGTTTCACATGCTATATAAAGAAAACACAATGTGATTTATTTGAAAAAAAAAAAAAAAAATTGCATGTGATTGTGATTTAAAATCAATTTGGCACATTTTTGTGATTATACAATAATGACTAATATTAATGATTTAATATTTATTTTTATTAATAACATAACAATAAAAATATTAAACAAAATAATAAATTTTACTATTGCAAATTTTGATTGTATAAAAAATGCAGTACAGCTGTAAAATTCCAAAAAAACAATATTTATACAGTAACTGTCTTAATTTCTTCATTTTCAAACATCAGGCTTTTATTTTGACGGAAAACCACAGGCAGCTTCTCTTGTGTTCATATGTGACCCTGGAGCTCAAAACCTTAAGTAACATGGGTATATTTGTAGCAATAACCAAAAATACATTGTATGGGTCAAAATGATTAATTTTTCTTTTATGCCAAAATCATTAGAATATTAACTCTAACCCTAAGATCATGTTCTATTAAGATACTTTGTAAATATCCTACCATAAATATATCAAAACCTAATTTCTAATCAGTAATGCATTGCTTAGCGTTTCTTTGGAACAATTTCAATTTCAGTTGACTGGTTTTGTGGTCCAGGGTCACATATGCGCTTCTCATTTGACATTTGTGAAGACGACTGGTGCATACTGTATATTTTATTACTGCATTCTGAACATGTAGAGAGCGTTCATGTTGTCTCATGCAGCACATGCCAAGAGTGTCATAATCATCACAAGCATGACATTATGACACTTATGAAGATTATTAAGGACAGCAGTGCAGGTTAGTACACACACACACACACACACACACACACACTCACACTCACTCACCTCCCACGTTGTAGCCGAGGCAGGAGTTCTGGTCGCAGTATCCGGGCGGGCCGGGCGGACCAATGGGTCCTGGAATCCCGGGTCTGCCGGGACTGCCGGGGTTACCGGGGCGACCAGATGGACCTGTACTTCCTGTTCTGCCTTCACCAGGAGGTCCTGTGACACAGCAGGAAACAGATTCTTCAGCTTCCTGTTTCATATTCTATTCAGTCATTTGACTACACACTCACATTAATGTATTTATGCGGTTGTCATGACGACAGATTATCAGAACCAACATTGATTTCCTCAGAATCGGATGAATCGCTCACATGAGTTAAAACAGTAAACACAGTTGTGTCATCATGCATCTGTGTGTGTTTTCACCTGGAGGTCCGGCGGGTCCTCTGGGTCCCTGGACGCCCACACCTGGACTGCCCTTCTCTCCCTTCTCGCCCAAAGGTCCTGATGATGATAAACACACAGAGTTTCAGTGATTGTCTCTGTCAGATTACTGTTGTCCATGTGTTTCTGTAACTACAGACACAATCATCCACCTCGGGCTCCCGGCTGGCCGTTCTCTCCGTTAGTGCCGGGGAATCCCGGCCGTCCCGGCGGCCCCTGCTCTCCCTGAGGTCCTGGAGCCCCCTGTCGCCCCGGCTCTCCCGGCGGTCCGGGAACGGTGCGGATCGACACCGGCTGACTGGGAATGTGGTTCAGAATAGAATTGTAGCGCGCCATGTGACCTGCGACCGGAGAGAGAGACGTCAAACACGCAAACGCAATCCCAGCATGCCGTGCGTCGGTGCATATGTGGACTCACTCTGGATGAGCTGCTCGCACACTTGTCTGGCTATGGCTTGGACAGAAGCTGTGGACTGGACGTCACCCTATTAAACACACACACACACACACACACGAGTATGAATGAAACACATCAGAGACGAGAAGCGAGGAGGATCTCGTTATCTGACTCACCCGCTCACCCCTGTCTCCCTTGGATCCCGGGGGTCCCTGAAACAGACAGAGGAGGTTTTAGCATCAGTTTGGTCACTGCTGTCGTGCACACGTGTGTGTGGAAACACATACCGGAGGACCCTGTTCTCCTGTGGGTCCTGGGGGGCCATTTTCTCCCGGGGCCCCCGGCGCTCCTGGGCCCCCCTGAGGACGAGAGAGACTGGTTATAAACACACTCCATCGACTAGAGATGAACACACTGGACACTGCAATAGTTTGTTCTTCTTTCATATGAAAAAATACATTTCAACCGCTTTATTTGTAAAAATTAAACATTCTGGAATAAAAATAAAAATAAAATAATAAATAATAAAAATAAACAATAAAATATAAAATAAAATAAAATAATTTTTCAAGCACTATTTTTTTATTTCAATCAGATCTCACTTATCAAACAATGTCTTCCATTTCAAATTCTAAAAAAAGAAATAGATAAAAATATACTAATAAAAAAATGGCAAAAATGAAGTGAAGCACATGCGAAGTATTACTGCTAAAGTATTACAAAGTAGACTACACTTTTACTTTTTACTTTTTTTAGTTAAAACACTGTTATTTTTCTTAAGAGATGTGTATTTGTGTATATTTTCTTTTTTTGTTTTTTATAACTCTGCTCTATTAATGGTTCGATGTTTTAAGAAAGAAAGGTTTACGAAATTGCTCCAAAATTCTGATCTGAAACAAATTATTCATGAACCCACTACGAATTTCCGACCTAAATCAAATTATTTGTGATCCACGTTCTGAAGTCCCGATCGGAATTTGATTTAGATTACGACTTCAAATCGTGTACTGCGATACGTGTGCTGAAGTCCCGATCTGAAACAAACGATTCACAATACGCCAAGTTCCAATCGATATCGAATGATTCATGATACGGCATCTGATTGGAATGCTTCAAAATAGTGAATCATTTTGTGATGCAATGGTTTAACTGATTCAGAATTTCAAAAAGCTCAGTTTTACCCATCGCAACATGCTTTTTAAAATCATTACCAGTGATTCGCTAGATAAGACTCTTCTTCCTCAGCTGGGATCGTTTACAACCACATTTGGGATCGTTTGAAGCTGCATTTAAACTGAATTTTGTAAGTTCAAAATCGGGGCACCATATCAGTCCATTATATGGAGAAAAATCCTGAAATGTTTTCCTCAAAAAACATAATTTCTTTACGACTAAAGAAAGAAAGACATGAACATCTTGGATGACAAGGGGGTGAGAACATTATATGTGAATCTTTGTTCTGGAAGTGAACTTCTCCTTTAAGCACCTTGTATGAAGCCTGCTTTTAAGCCACATTCCCACTGTTGTTGACTCACTTAATATAAAATAATAATTATTATTATGATTTCTATTTGAGATTATTACTATATAAAATATTAAATAAAGTAAGGAATTTTTGTATTATCAAAAAAATGGAGTGTTTAATAAATATAACAGCACATGTTCTGCACAGCTGTGAAATCTCTTTATTTTCAAATGTTAAATCATTAATTTTAATGGTTTGTGATTAAATAAACTGTTTTTTTGACCAGAAGTGCCCAAATACTTTAATATGAAGGGGCCAAAATTCAATTTGATTGAAAGTAAATGTTGAATTGTATCCAAATATATTAAAAATCATTCATTTTTATTGAAAACATTTTTTAATTAAGTAAACAAACATTGACAACTTTTCGATGCAAGTATAAAAAAAAGTTAAACCAAAATTAATTTTTGAATTTTTACCCTCTTTTATAACATGAGCTGCACGCGTGTAAATGAACACAGTAACACGCTTCACTCTGAAATGCATGTATTGATTTTTGACAGTTGCGCTAGGCTAAATCTCAATATCGATTTTATTTCGATAGATCGTGCAGCTCTAATATAACATGTGAATGTGCTCTAACACGCGTGTTCGTGGACTCACTATGGTTCCCGGCGGTCCCACTCGTCCCTGAGGACCGTCCTGTCCCTGCAGCCCCTGTGGAGGACGAGAACACACGTGATTAGCATTAGCAGCACTAGCATGCATTAGCACGATGGGCGACAGCGCGACGGACACGTTACCCTCGCTCCTGGAGGCCCGTCGCGTCCCACAGGCCCTGGAGAACCGGGAACACCCTACAGGAACACGAGATGATCTTCAGACGCACAGCAGACCGACAGACCGAGAGTGAAGGTGAGCGGTGAGTGATTTACCTGCGACCCTGGAGGACCGGCGTCGCCCTTCTGTCCCGTCTCACCCGGAGCCCCCTACAACACACCAAAATGTGTTACATACACAGACTCTGTACGAGATGTTTCAGAGCAAACGAACATCTAGAGGAAGTCAACCTAATAACCCCAGTGCGTTTATTTTGAAATTATTTATGTTTCACTAACCACTATTGTTTCTGACATTCAGCAGTGGATGTTTGGTTATCGGTGATCACGTGCTGGTTTAGGCTCATTTACATGACAGCCATCTACTAAAAATATGTTTTTCCATTTGTATTTTTGAACAATTTTGCAAACAGACGACAACACTGTCAAAACAATCCCGGTTCACACAGATCTGCAAAAGCAACTACAAACGCTGTATTATTCATGTTAGGCCAGTAGGTGGCGACGTCACTTTGTAAAGAAACACTACACACATGCACATGCACATATGCCGGCCTACAGACTGAGCACACATGATGACGCCGGTTTCATAAATTCACATTTTCATAGTTCATACAGAGAAAACAACAGTACTGTTTGCAAAAACACACATTCTGAGATCCGTTTTCAAACAAAATGCAGCTGTCGTGTTAATGAACGGCCAAAACGTGTACAGGTTTTACATTTTTGTTAAAAACAGGTCTGCGCAAACACCCCCTCAAGCCCAACATATAACATTGTTTTTTTATGCGTACGTTAGCGAAGGCGTGCAGTTTAACACACGGCTAAACTCAACATGAGTAATCAGCGTTGAGGTGCTGGTTAGTTACCGGAGGGCCTCTGATGGAGCGTCCACTGGGCCCCGGAGGACCGGGAGGCCCCTGAGCACCTGGAACACCAGTGTCCCCTACTGAACCAGCAGGACCCTACACACACACACACACACACACACACACACACCTATGTTAATCTACTCATACAATTGAGTGTGTGTGACGAACAACCGTATAAGTCCAAAAAAACAAAAAATGAGATAACCATGTGACATTAATTGTATGTGTGAACTTTGTATACAGAAACAGTTTGGGGATATTTTCGCGCGACCAAGAGTCTGCATTTTAAACGTTAAAATAGCGTCACGCGGAAAAACCGTTTATGTCCACAAAGAAGAATGGAGATGCCGCTTGCTGTCATGTCCGCTTCGGACATTAAAAGGCAAAACCTCTGCAAAAAAAGGGAGCCGACATGACCAAATGGAAGGACAGAGTAAGGAAGGCTTTGAGGGATGCTGGAAAACCATATTTGACTCGAAGAGGAGAACAAAAACCAGGGAAAAATCCACCCAAACTGCTGAGTGGAAGAACCGTATATGTGATGTGATCTCTCTCTCTCTCTCTCTCTCTCTCTGAACGCGCTAAACACCGCATAAACAGTTAACCTATCAAAATAAACCACATACCATATATAATAAAGCTGTATTCTTTCATATTTCCCGCCAGTCCTGCGTAAAGTACGGCAAGCAGAGTTTATTTGTTTATTTATTTATTTATATCGTGAGATGGCAGAGCGCGAGAACAGTTTAAAGTATTTATATACACAGGTGCGCTGCGCCAGCTTTTCTAAATAAACGACAAGGTGCACTATTGGAGCTATCTAAACATACAAGAAGTGATCAAACATATCCTATCTGACTAACTTGTTACAGTTATATTTGCGTGTAGCCTAGCCTACTGGGCGTCTACTATAGATCAGTCATGAATAGGTCGAAATGAAAGTCGAGAAAATTATGATATATCTTGTATACCTTATGATATGTTGAATAATATTTAGCTATGATGTATGTCTGCATTGTATTTATTTATTTATTTATTTATTTATTTATTGTTTTTTGTTAATAATTCGTTGTTATTGCCTGTACTGTAAGAATGTCTATGTATTATACATTGTTCATACTGTATTTTCTGTTTTTAAATAATTATAATAATAATAATAATAATAATAATAATAATACACTAGAAAGAAATGCTTAATATTAACCTGAAGTTTCTGTTACTGTATTAAAACTAAGATAAAGGAATCAGATCTTTAGTGGTTTAAAGTGATATGATGAACTGGAGTTATACTGTTATTCCACACTAACTGGACATATACCGTTCTTCCACATTTCAGAAATATAAATCACAATAACTTTTGATTTTTAATACTGACACTGAAAAATGTTATCCCCTTAGAACTGAGAAGCTTTTGTTGTCTATTTTCAAGTAAAATAAAAATATATAATATGTTCACAATCCAAATGAAAAAAATCTTATTACTCAAAATTTGAAAATATGGACTTGTATGGTTCTTCGTCTCAAGGCCTCAATTACACTCATAATCTCTCGTCCATTAGGTGAATCGAGTTAGTGAGGGGGATTGTGGGTAATACTGTACCACAGGGCCGGGTTCACCTCGATCTCCTCTGGCTCCTCTGATGCCCGGACCTCCCTGTCACACACACACACACACACACACACACACACACAGAGTCAGCGAGTGATATCTGAGATGATGCTGATGATGATGATGATGAAGATGAAGGGCTCGTACTGGGGGTCCGGCAGGGCCGGGGGGGCCCTTGCTGTCCTGAGTGCAGGTGCAGGCGCGCGGGAGAGATGGACAATCGGCTTCCTTCCTCTGCGAACAAACACAGCCGCCGAATCACACACGAGTCAGTACATTCAATCATAAATAAATACATAAATAAAACACTAAAAAAGGGGAAATATTAACACCATCTAAAGATGAAATATCTAACACTAACCCTGCATGCCATGTGACCATCAACCAGTGCTGTCATTATTAAATAAAATTAAACAAATAAAAAAAAATGAATTATATACACACACACACACAAATATATATAAATATATATTAGATACAAAAGTTACACATTTATAAATTAGGTTATTTATATAAATATTAGATGTAAAAGTTTGTTGAATTAGTAAAGTTACTACAACTGGAACAAAAAAAAACAAGACAAAAGAAAAAGACAAAACTAATAAAAAGCACATCAAATTTGTGAAACTTAAATTAAAAAGTACATTTAAAATAAAGTGCAAAATAAATAAAGTACATATAAATACTATATAAATATGCTATTTATAAAAATGCTATTAAAAATAAATATATAAGTAAATATAAAAACTATAATCAACACTATTATTATAATAATTTAATTTAAATACTAAAAATATATACAAGAATATTAATATTTGCTGTAAATACTAAAATAAATACTATTTTAAAATATTATATAAAGTAATACAAAAACAACATTGCCATTAATATAACTGTAAAAACGCAAATGTATTGTTAACTGATTAAAACATTAACTTAAGATTTCAAGGGGGTTTTAACCCCCTATTTATTTTCTATTTGTCAACAAGGATGTTTGGCTGTGTACAGCTAGTTATAAATACAGTAACCTATAACCCGAACCCACACACTAAACCCTAACAGAAAACTCTTTTTACACTTCAAAACACACACGTTTGTTTTTGTGAATTGTGGGGACTTTCCATAGACTTCTATAGTTTTTATACTGACTAAACGATATTGTCTATCGTCTATCGACCACAGGCTGGTCCCCACAATGTCAAAAATTTCAGGTTTTACTATCCTTGTGGGGACATTCGGCCCCCACAATGTAGCAAAACAAGTACACACACACACACACACACACACACACAGAGACACACACACACACACACACACACACAGAGACACACACACACAGATACTCACCAGGCTGGGCAGGTCACAGCATTTGTCCCGTCGAGCCCATGATGTGCTGCACACGATATCAAAGGACTGCAACTGAAACTAAACACACACACACACACACAGATGTGAGGCGTGTTATCCTAACACTGAACTGCATTTATGCATGGATCACTTTGATCTCACACACACACACACACACACACACACACACACACAGTACCGGTGCAGAGTTGTCTTTGGATCCTCTGGATCGCACCATCCGTCCCAGAACCTCCACCCCGTCAACGCTGATGTTTTTGGCCGCATTAACGGACTTCTCTCCCGCCGGTTTACAGTCCACCATCACGAGAGCCGACGTCTTACTGACAGCGATGTGCAGCTGCGATCACACACACACACACACACACACATTAGCATGTGCACTGCTGGAGCGGGATCTCAGCATCTCCTGCAGCTGTGACCTCTGACCTTATGAAAACTGCCATAGAAGAGCTTCTGGATGTCCGGACCCTCAAACGTCACCGTCTGAAAATCACCATTATAATCGGTGTTGAAGTAAGTCAGCGTCTTTCCAGAAACTGTGAAGAGAAACGAGGAGACGAGACGTTGATCTCGTCTGGATTTCAAAAGCATATTTTTATACAGATGTATTCAACACAGGGCTGCACATCAATGTTTAAACGTTAATCACGATTACGTTTGCTGCTGTTTTCAGCTCATCATCACTTTTTCTGTAATGCAGAGAGAATATATACCAGTGGTTGCCAGGTTGGGAAGATGAAGTAAACCACTGGGCAGAAAATGTACTGATTTATGAAAAAAGCTCTGATTGGGGAATTAAACTCTTGACAGCTGGCAACCACAACCTTGAACGTTTGTGGAAGGTAGTGACCAATGCAAGACAATGCAAAAGCCAAATTAAAAACATTTCAGTTTAAATAAGCAGCGGGTAAATATCTCAGATGATTATGCTTCATTCAAGGTAAACGTGATCAGTTCATTCCCAGAGAATCTTCTCTGAGAGCAGCAGGACGGTGTTACTCACTGTCCAGAATGACTCCCACCAGCGGCTCGTTGTTGCTGTTGAGGATTTCCCACAATGCAAAGGGCTCCTGCGGGGTTTCGGGGAGCAGGCGGAAGAGCATGGTGATGGTGTAGTCCGACGGCAGACCCTCCGGATGGATGAACCTGCGCGATCAGAGATCAGTCTGTTTTATGAAGGTAAACGTGAGACTAAACAACGTAATGTGAGACAAAATGCGATAAGCAACAAAGTAATTGGTCTGTTCACACCAAATGTGCCAAAATCAAGAGCGCTGTGTGGGCGGAAATGAATAAAATGAGTGAATAAAAACGAAACGAATAAAAATGAATAAAAACTCATCTATATTACAATATTTTAAAATGGTTAAAAATACATACAGTGATGCATCTCTGTCACTTGTTTGTTCACACTGAGCTCAAGATCTGACATAAATGATCCATTGCCCACTTCAGTACAGCAGTAAAGGTCACGCAGAATGATACTAAAACTCACATTAGACACTTTGAAAAAAGCACAAAATCAGTACCTGAGACTATTATTGTCAGTTTGCATCTTTTCATCTGTGATGTCACAGACATAGAATAGAAAATAGATTTCACTGTTGCTAACTGTGTTTTGCTCTTGTGTCTGGTTGGGCGAAAAACTCAGATTAACACGAGAAAAGAGACCGCCACAAGTCACGTTGCATCTGGTTAAAATGCGAGTAAAGAAAATTTTAGGAATGAATTGAAGAGAGCACAATTTGTCAATGTGTTCTCCATACGTAAATATCTAGGGAACACAATGAGGTTTTTTAAGTAAAATACAATCTCCATTACTTTTTAACTCATTTTACAAACCAACAGCCTAAGACTTGAATATTTTTACTCTCAAATACTAGAATATGGAAATAACAGCGCTCAAATTGTACTTCTGATCACACTGCAAAACATGCACCCCATTAACAGATATTTGCTTTTGTTTTAAGCATAAACTCACGTAATTTTGTCTGATTTCTCAGAAAATTAGCCTTCACATCTTGATTTTGCATCTCCAGTAAATCCATTTAAGGATATTTGTATTAGAAAATAAAAACAAAAATAGTGATGATGACGTTCATGTTTTTGTATTTATGTAACATTTATCTAATTTATCTTCTAAGGCAGGGTTAGGCAACGTCGTTCTTAGAGTGTCGCCGTCCTGACTCAAGACAGTTAGGGTATTTTGAAAAACTCGTAAAAAACTCGTAAATCGTATTTTCTCCCTCAACTTCAAAAATCATTTCAAAATCATCCTACATCGCTGCAGAAGCACAGACACAGTGTTTACAAAGTGAACATGCAAAGAAGATCAAATACTCTTAACTAAAAAGGTAAAACAGTGATATAGGACGATTTTGAGATGGGAGTTTTTCAACATACACTAACTGTCATGAACCGGAACAAAAACAGAGTTCAGGGAGAGTGAGACAAGACGAGCGACTGACATTAAAAAGTATTTAAATTGTATTATTTTTATGCAAATAACTGATCGTTTCGCTAGATAAGACTCTTCTTCCTCGGCTGGGATCGTTTACAACCACATTTGTGATCGTTTGAAGCTGCATTTAAACTGCATTTTGGAAGTTCAAACTCGGGGCACCGTATCAGTCCATTATATGGAGAAAAATCCTGAAATGTTTTCCTCAAAAAACACAATTTCTTTACAACTGAAGAAAGAAAGACATGAACATCTTGGATGACATTATCTGTACATTTTTGTTCTGGAAGTGGACTTCTCCTTTAAGACTTCATTTAAAACCTGCAGAAACCCTGAGTTTGGATGTATTAGATGTTGGACTTCCTGTTTTTAGGAAGATGGTGCTGTTGTAGTGTCTCTATAAATTTCACATGCTCAAGTGTGGTGCGACTGTGGCGTGAATTTAAACCAGCATCACTAGCGCACGTGCACCGCTGATACGCGAGCAGCTGGAAACAGACGTCAGTCGCGTGTGCGTCACCTGGTGGGCTGCGTGACGAGCGCGTCGCTGCCGAGTCTGTAGCTGCTGTAGCTGTTGAAGGTTCCCGGCTCCATGGACACACCGCTCACACTGCTGTACAGATGCTCCACCAGCCCGAACGTCTCCATCATCCTGAACCCTGACACACACCGGCAGCACAAACACGTGTCTACCAAAGAGTTTTCACAAAGCTATCGTATTTCTAAAACTGCTTTCAATGGGAGTGACATGTATTTGAAAACGGCTGAGCTTCTATTTCATGCTGAGTGTTGCACACTTGCTGTATTTTTTGGTCATCAAGGGGTTAAAAAATGTTAAACTTCAGGTAAAATAGCACTCATCACTGTCGCTCCTAATCACAGTGGAGGGGCGGGAAAAATATCACCAGGCGTCGCATTCTACTTGTACAACGACTGAATTAAGGAAATATTGTTGGTCTCCGAATATCCATGTCTGTACATAATGACATTTACAGACTGCAGCATTTTCCAAACAGACGATACACAGCCTTTCTCTACATCCAGTCATCTGTGGCTGCTGCCTCAGGATATTTAAGAAAGGTTAACCAGTATAAACATGTCACAGTGTGTGTGTGTGTGTGTGTTATGGTTTACCTGGTAAAGTGCTGCCGCTCATGGGTACTGATGGACACGCTACAGACAACAAGACAGAAACACGTCAACAAACACACACACCTAATCAGTGTCATTCCATAGACTTCTACTGCTTTTATATACAGCTAGTTATAAATTCCATAACCTAACAATACTCAAAACACTAACCCTAATGGAAAATGTTGCTTTTCTTTACTATTTAGTACTTTATTTACTGTACTGTTATGTATATATGTAATGTTGATATGCTGGAGAGAGTTCTGATGAATAAGAGTGGTAATGCACAGGCAGTCAAGGAGCACAGAAAGAGAAGCAACATGTCCAGAATTCCAGGTCTGAATGATGCACCACGCTTAGTGTGCAAGGACTCCTCACATTCTGCTTTTACTCACTGCAAAAACAACAGGCTCTGTTTCCAGTGTTTCTCGCTTGACCATCCAAGAAACTGTTGTCCAAAGGAAAGGAAGGATGCTTCCTCAACCAACCAGCAGTCAACTAGGTGATCTATGTGAGAGGGAGATCTTGAGAGTGAATCTCCCATATCCAGCTTTGACGATTTAATGGATTATGAGTCTTTATGCCAAATGATGAGTGATGTGTCTTCGGACAAAACCGTCATCTGTCAGGGTGTACAAAGAGTTCCAAAGGCTGATAGCTTGTTTTACACGCCAGTTTCAGTTGAGAAGGATCTCATCCTTAAAGCTTTAATCGATAGTGGATCAGTGGCTTGTACTATTAGCGAGTCTGTTGAAGAAAGTTTGCTGAAGGGTAACCCCGATATCACAAGTCAGTCAGCACAGGATGTTGTCATTGTTGGTTGTGGTGGCCATCATGTGACCCCTACCGCAGTCTATGATCTTAAAGCTACAGTGTACGGCTGCTCCATGATAATTCCCGCTTTGGTTGTGCCTGGGCAGACTGAAGAGATGATTTTGGGCACAAACGTCATAAAAAGACGTCTGACGCAATTGAGAGAAACCAACGGTTACTGGAAGCTCATGTCAAGTAACAATGAGAATGATGAGTGCTCTTTGTTTCTATCTCTTTTCTCTAACACAGAAAGATGGAGAGGCGAATCCATCCCTGAGAAAGTCGGTACTGTAAAATTACAAAGGAGTCTGACGCTAGAGCCACAAACTGAACATCTGGTTTGGGGTAAGCTACCACAGTCTTCTGTCTTGTCAGTGGACAGCACCGTTATTGTTAAACCAACCGAGTCCAGATCGAGACCGAGGCAAATATTGGTCGGGAGGGTCATAACACCACTATGGGGAGATGGTTCTATCCCCTTAAAAGTCATAAACCCCACCAATCACAAAGTTGTGTCGAAGAGAAATGCAAAAATCGCTGACGTGTCACCTTGTATTGCTGTTCAAAATTTACCACTGCCAAAACAGATCCAGTCAAATCTACAGTGTACTGAGGAACCCTTACCGATGAGATCCAGTGGTGAGATGAAGCAGGTTTTGAGTGACTTGAACCTCGATGATCTTGATTTGGAATCGTGTCAAGTGTCAGCCCACTGGAAAGACAAGTTGTTGCACATTATTTAGAAGTATGAGTCCGTTTTCTCAAGGGACCTCCTCGTCTTAGTTTGGAAGAAGAATGGCGACCTCAGTATCTGCACTGACTTCAGGTGGTTAAACGCAAGGACTGTCAGAGACGCCTACCCTTTACCGCACCAGTCCGATGTGTTAGCTGCACTGGGTGGCAACGCGTTCTTCTCAACCATGGATCCTACTTCAGGGTATTATAAAGTCCCCCTAGAGGAAGAACACAAAAAGTACATTGCCTTCTCTTCCCCATTTGGCCTTCATGAGTATAATAGGCTTCCCCAAGGTCTCTTTAACAGCCCAGCCACTTTCATGAGAATGATGATGTCTGTCTTTGGAGATTTCAGCAGTGTCCTCTGTTACCTCGATGATCTGATGGTGTTTGCTCCTTCTGAGTCAGTGGCCCTTCAACGTCTTAAAATGGTTCTCTCATTGTTGTCTCATCACAATCTGAAGTTGGCTCCAAAGAAATGTTGTTTCCTGAGGCGATCTGTGAAATTCCTTGGACACATCATAAGTGAGCAAGGATTTAAGACTGATCCTGGGAAAGTTGAAGCAAATAATGAGATTCAAGCTTCAGATTTGATGGAACCTGATGGAAAAACACCATGTCAGAAAAAGATCAGGTCCTTTCTTGAAATGGTTCTGTATTATCAACATTTTATTGAAGGATGTTCAGCAAAAGCTAAGCCTCTATTCAAGTTGACCACAGGTGCAGTCAAACAGACTCCTGTCACGAAAGGACGCAAACCAGGAAAGAAAGTTAATTGCATCAAACTTTCCCCAGCTGACTGGACAACGGACTGTGAAGAAGCCTTGCACACTCTAAAATGAGAACTGACAAAAAATGTAACACTGGCTCACCCAGACTTTGACCAACCTTTCATTTTGGCTGTCGATGCATCTTTCGATGGAGTTGGAGCTGTACTGTCGCAAGTCCTGCCAGACCCGTGAAGAGATTGCCAGACCCGTAGCTTTTGCAAGTAGAACTCTGTCTCGCTCACAAATGAACTATCCAGCTCACAGATTGGAGTTCTTTGCCTTAAAATGGGCTATCTGTGAGAAGGTAAACCATTGGCTGAGAGGACGGCACTTTACGGCATGGACTGACAATAATCCTCTTACGTATATTCTGACTAATCCACGACTTGATGCATGGGAGCAGCGACGGGTGGCAAAACTTGCTTCTTACAGTTTTGATCTGAAGTATGTTCCGGGAACAAAAAATGTTGTCGTGGATGCTTTGAACCATGAGCCATTCATTCAGTCATGTATAGGACGTCGTCTTATTACTGAACCATACTTACCTCTTTTAAAGGATGTCAGTGGTGTTGTTGACAACTCTGTCCAAGATGCTTTCAAGTGTGCAAGTAATCTTCAGGTGGTGCAGGGAGATGTCGAAGGTTATCCTGACCCAACCAGTGCTGAACTCTCACCTTCAGGATCTTCTGGGAGCCAGGAAGTTTCTGCGTTGTTGGCAGCACACGCTACTGGTGGTTTGAGTGAAGCACTGGGGACAATACCAGCCATCCCACAACCGCAACAGTCTGATCCTCCTTTGCAGCACAGCAACATCGTAAATGCTCAGGGGCAGGACAGCACCTTGTCTCGGATTCTGTATTATATTGAGAGATGTCGAAAACCATATAAGAAAGAACAAGCAAAGGAATCCATAAGCGTACGGAAACTGCTGAAGCACCATGATAAAATGGTTGTCCTTAGCGGCGTGCTATGTAAGGTGAAAAGAGATCCGAAGCTAAACAAGAAACTGTACCTGTTTGTTGTACCTGCTTCTTTGAAATCACAAGTTCTTCATGAAATTCATGATGCAGCAGGGCATCAAGGACGTAGTAGAACGCTGTCGCTCGTAAGACAACGATTCTTCTGGATAGGAATTAAAAAAGATATTGATGACTGCATGAAGAATTGTCGCCGATGTGTGGTTGGTAAAACCTCAGAACCCAATGCATGTGCTCCATTAGAAAGTATCCAAACAGCAGAACCCCTAGAACTTGTCTGTATCGACTTTTGGTCGGCAGAGATCAAAGAAGGAAAGTCTGTGGATGTGCTGATTGTGACAGATCATTTTACGAAATGGCCCATGCATTTCCATGCCAGAATCAGTCAGCCAAACAAGTTGCGAAAAGGCTCTGGAATGATTTCTTTCTAGTCTATGGATTCCCCAAAAGAATTCATTCTGATCAGGGGGCTAATTTCGAGAGCAAGCTAATCAAATAACTGTTGACCATGGCGAGTGTAAACAAGTCACACACAACACCATACCACCCCATGGGTAACAGCATTGCCGAGAGGTTCAACAGGACTCTTGGAAGCATGAGCAGGACATTGCCTCCTAAAGCGAAATCTAAATGGCCACAGATGCTACAGCAACTTACCTTCTGTTACAACTGCACGGAACATGAGACAACAGGTTTTGCGCCATTCTTTCTTATGTTTGGCCGAGTTCCTCGTCTCCAAATTGACGTCCTGTTTCAAAATGTGCTTCTAAATGAGGATGTGGTGGATTACAAAGATTTTGCGTCCAAGTTGAGGAAAGACTTGCGGGAAGCAGCACATATAGCACGGATGCACACTCTGAAAGAACAGGAACGACATGGCAAACTCTATAACAGAAAGGTGAAGGGCTTTTCATCTTTCTATAACAGAAAGATGAAAAGGGTAGAAGAAAAGGAGATGATGGAGAACTGCTGTGGTTGGAACTACAAATCACTGAACATGCCATTTTGTCTCCTACTGCTCTGTGCGCATCACATAAATTCTAACGTCCTCCAAGTCCAGAGTCTGAGTGATGATGAAGGGTAGGACAAATCGGGTCCAATAAAAACAAGAAAAGTCACATATAGACATTTTTTTTAAAATGGCAAAGTTAAAAAAAAACAAAAAAAACACAAAATGACAAAAAAGTAATTTTTAAAATGAACATGAAAATCAATATAGTAAAAAGAGCTATTAAAAATGTATCGTTATACTAAAACAACACTGAAACACACACACTTACTTGCTGATGCAGCTTCGCAAACAAAGGTGATGAGTTTCTCTTCAATCTTTTTGAAAGCGTCCAGATCGTCCACGAAGAACACGTGTCTCTCGCTGGGTTTGCTGGCGATACTCACCAGCTCGCCGTAATCGGCATCGGCAAAACCGATGGCAAACACGATGTAGCCTACGACAAACACACGCTACATCAAACATCACCGTTGACGAGTCGTTAACCGTAACACGGCAACTGTTGTGACCGGCGCAGTGACGACGCACCTTCCGCCTGGATCTCCTGGGAAACCTGGAGCACGTCATCTTGGGAACGGCCGTCCGTCAGCACCACCAGGACTTTGGGCACGCCCCTTCTGGCTCCGCCCACCGCCGTGAACACAGAGTCCTTCACGTGCTGCATCGCCCGGCCTGTAGAGGTCAGAGGTCAAACGCTGCCACACTTGAGTGTGTGTGTGTAAGTGTGTGTGAGTGAGGTCTGGGATTTGCCTGTCTTTGTGTTTCCTCCTTTATAGGAGATCCTCTGAATGGCGTCCAGCAGGTTTTCTTTATTATCGTACGAGCTGAGCTTGAACTCGGTGCGAGCGTCGTCACTGAACTGAGCGATGGCCACCTGAGAGACACAGGACAGACTTATTTAACAGGATGCCGGAGCAGAACGGGATTTATCTCCATATAAAACACTCATTTTTATTAGGTTGTGCATTTGGACGTATATTTAGACTTTATCAAATGGATTACATACTCAAGAAAATTGCTCTTCTCTTCACATTTCACTAAATGTCACATTCAATCAGACTAAAGCCATGATTCGTCTTTTAGACAGTAGCCTGATTCAGAGTGTGTGAAGAGAAACATGAGATGGATCTGCATGTCACTCACTTGAGTCCCGCCCGGTCCGATCTGGTCCAGGGCTCCGGCGGTGCTGTACAGGAAGCGGGTGATCTTCTGGAAGTTGTCGTCTCCGATACTCCACGATCCGTCCACCAGAAACACCAGATCAGCTTTAGCAGCTCGACACACTGACGCACACACACACACACACACACACAGAGCAGATGAGAACCGCTGTGTATACGTGAATGATCATCATTAGTGGATGATGTCATGTGACCCGTACCTTCTTTAGTGGCGGGCAGGGTGGGTGGAGGGGGGGTGGTGCTGGGTGTGGTGGGCGGAGCCGTGGCCACAGGAACTACAGACATGTTTAAATGAGAACACAGGAAACACTTCAGTAAATATGATGCACTCATCCCTGTGAGTCACATGTCACAAAGAGAGCGTCATCTTAAGTAAAATCTTGAGTTTTGACCATTGGTTTGTCTTCAATAAAAGACAAAGTTCAATTTATGCTAAGGAAGAAGGGTCTTATCTAGCAAAGCAAGCAGTTATTTTATAAAAAAATTGACAATTTATATACTTTTTAACCTCAAATGCTTGTCTAGCTCTGCGTGAACTCGGTGTAATCCGGGTCATTACAGTTAGGGTATGCTGAAAAACTCCCATCTCTTTTTCTCGTCCAACTACAAAGTCCTCCTATATCGCTGCAGAAGTTCCGACCAAGTGTTTACAAAGTGAACGTGCAAAGAAAATCAAACGCCCTTTACAAAAAAAGTGATGTAGAATGAAGAAAATGAGATGGGAGTTTTTCAACATACCCTCACTGTCTTGAACCAGAATACACATGCAGAGCTAGACAAGCATTTTAGATTATTAAGTATATAAATTGTAATTTTTTCAGAAAATAACAGATCGTTTCTCTAGATAAGACCCTTCTTCCTCGGCTGGGATCGTTTAGAGCCCTTTAAAGCTGCATTTAAACTACATTTTGGAATTGAACCAATAGTGGCCACTATTGAAGTCCACTATAATGAGAAAAATCCTGAAATGTTTTTCAAAAAGTAAATTATCTGTATTTTTTTGTTCTGGAACGGAACTTCTCCTTAACTGCCATTTTCTTCCTATTTTTCAACTCAAAAGTTACACTGCCCTCCAAAAGTTTGTAAACGCCCTAGAAAAGTGGGGTTTTGGACAATATTGGCATGAATCCTTTTTAATTTGTGATAATTTCGCACTGATAAGGGACAACACAAACTACGAAAACATATTTTATTACATAAACAGTTTAAATTGTCGATTCATCAAAATATCCAGTATTAGCAGCAATTACAGCTCTGCATAATCTGGGCCTAAATTCACTGTATTCTAAACTTAATTGGCAATCAACTGTTGAAGCTATTAAGGTGTGCTGACCCCAAAATCCTTTAAAAACCTGGGCCAAGTTTAATCCAGTAACCAGGCATCACAGCTGGTAAAGGGGCATGTATATATTGACATTATTATGTCATCAAAATGAAAATTATTATTGCTTCTCTTCAATAATTATGAATTATGATTATCCCTATTTAATACTGTACAGCCGCCTTGTCACAATTCTGTATTGTTAAAGGCGGTATATAAATAAAGGTTAAAAAAAAAAAAAAAAAAAAAAAAAAAAAATATTATTATAATAATAATGTCAACTTACTTTAATGCATTTGCACCAAAAATGATAAGGATTTATGCTGAAATCATCTAAAACCACACTTTTCCAGGGGTGTTTCCAAACTTTTGGAGGGCAGTATACGAATATTTTGTATTCCCAATCCCAAATAGTAAGAATGATTTAATTAATTTACTGGGTTATTTCAAATTAATCGTTATATTTGAGCATTACAACAACACTAGCTACATATAATACGCAGGGATGTGGGATGTTAATAAGGACGTACACAAGTTTCCTGAAGTGACAGTGATGACTGATAATGTAAACAATGACAGGTCATGATTATGTGTAACACAATTTTTTGCTGAATTCAAAATTCAGTAACAACAATTTTAGCCTTGAAAAATGACATAATCTTTGGCAGTATTCAGTGCACATGAACGGACTGTAGCAGCGCGAAGACACATACCGGAAAGTGTACACTCAGATAGGAGCGCAAAAATGAGGGAACAGATCACTGCAGTGTGAGACAGCCTCTTTAAGAGTAATTGTTCAAAAACACTGTGCATTAAAAACACAAAGCAGAGCACCAGTCAAACTGGTCGCAACACATATAATGTGTGAGCTTATTATGATTATTAGGGTATACTATATTTATAATATACCTTATTTATTTATATTTGTATATTATATTTATTATTGTATTTATATTCATATTTTATTTATACTATATTATACAATTTATTATTATACTGCTATGGGTGCGTGTTCACTACTGTGCGTGTGCACTTGGATGGGTTACACTCCGGGTATGGGTCCCCACACTTGGCCACACGTCACTTCCCTAATCTACAGGAAGTCAGTCCTTGAAGTTTGAGTTCAACAGGCTCTTCAGCCATGTATTCAGGCAGATAAAGATTTTAAATTTCTTCTTAAGAAAAAAAATTAAGATGTTCCCAAGAACATATCTGAGAACTTCTAAAGAATTTTTCAAGAACTGCACTTAAGAACATTCATAGGAGCTTTGAACTATTTATCTGAAAGTGCATCACTTCACTGCAGATCTGAGTGTGTGTGTGTGTGTGTGGTGTAGCGTGACACATACATGTTGTCTGTGTGGTGGTGACGGCGGGTCCCTCCGTGTCCTGCAGCTGAGCGTGAGCGCTGATGGTGTACTGCGTGTTCGGCGTCAGATCATTGAAGCAGTGTCTGGACGTGGAGCCGCTCAGCCTCACTTCCTGTTTCTCACCGACTGAAACAGAGGATTGAATGGAAAACCCAAAGATTTACACTCTTCGTCTGCGTGCGTGTGTGTGTTGTCATGTACTGCACTGTACATCAGTATGAGGTAAAGCGTGTGAACTCTTCTGAATGTGACTAGAGTGTTACTGGTCTCATTTCTTTTTTTTTGTCATTGTGTATTTATTGTAAAAACTATGGGGTGACATACCACAGCTATACACAAACCAACTATTTATCTTTCACAGTATTTATTTTAGCGAGTTATTATATTCAATTTCCCAGTAAATTCTGACTATGCCTTAATTGTTCTTGTTTTAGCTCTTTTAATTTGTGCTGCTGAACACTCCAACAACGCAATATTTTTTTTAGTTCAACGAGCCACATTTTGTCAGCCAATGGTCTCATTTCTGAACACAACCAGACATCCGTCAAACGACACCATGAATCATGGTGAATCGCTGCATGTTTCAGACTCTAAATGAGGTGTTTTGTTCAGTGACCTGTAATCACACGACGTGACAAACTTATAATCAGCCGACAGCATTCCACAGACTGCCATCAGTTTACATACAACTAGTTACTATAACCTAACACTACTGCATTTTTACAATTATGCACTGGTCAGTTTGGAGATTTTTCTCTATTTTGCTTCCATGTCATGTCTTATGTCAGACTAGTGGACAGAAAACATCCAAAATACGCAGGTTATTGCACTTGATCTGTTTGCATGTGTAGATTTCAATTCTATTCCATATATTCAAAGAGTTTTTTTCTCTTACAAACACAACTTAGCAGTTTTATTCCTCTCTATATTCTAAAGGTTTGTTCATGATTCATTTACACTAATTTATACAACATTTTACTCCTAAAAACATGGTGAATATGTAGTAAAAAAGTGATAAAAAGAGGAATCTAATATCCCCACTGGAAAAACCTTGAACTCTTGATCAAAATCACACAAGAATTACGAAACAATGTTCATATTTCTGTTCTAGACATTTATGCAAATTAATGCATATTTAATTAGAGAATGCCAAATTTGCATATATAAACAACATTTCAGAAACTTAGGGTTAGTGTTATTAGCAAGATAAAAATATTCACAATTCTTAATGTAATTACACTGGTGAGTTTTGATGAGACACTGTATATTCGTTACTGGAGATGTAACGATATCAAAATCTCATGATACGATAATATTGCGATATGAAGTCCACGTTACAATATTTATTGTGATATTTTAAAAAAAAAAGATAAATGAAGACTTAAAAAAAATGAAAGAAAATGTTGTACATTTTAAAGTTAAATTCTTCCGTCTAATGCACCATGAGTTCAAAATAAGAGCTCCAGCTCATGTTCTTAACTAAGAAAACTTAAGTCAGAAAAAAGTCAGTCAATTGACTGGTACCTGAACTTTAAAGGGGACTCAACCCTCTTTTTATAGGTGATATACTGTCTCAGTCTAAATTACATTCACACTGGTGTTTTAGAAGCCAAACAAATTAGAATATAATAATAATAAAAACAATGACAATTTTTGCCATATGTTGTAAGACAATTGCACTGTAAACTAGATAAAAAAAAAGCTTGTCAAGACAAACTTTAAGTCGGCTTGAGAAAGCCGGACCAGAAAGTTTGAAAAAGTTTGAAAAGTTTAAAAAGTTTAAGAAGTTTTAAAAAGTTTTAAAAAGTTTTAAGTTTGGATGGTTTTCAGTTTGAAGTTTAAAGTAGTTTGTTTGAATGCAGTCTGTCAGATAGATAGATAGATAATTAACATGTTGTTAGTATGATTCTAACATTATTAACAAGTTGTTAGCATGTTGCTAGTCTGTTTCTAGCATGAATAGCAAATTACTAGCATGTTTCTACCATGATTAGCAAGTTGTTAACATGTTGCTAGCATGTTTCTAATAGGGATGTAACGGTATGAAAATTTCTGATCACGATTATAGTGACCAAAATGATCACGGCTATCACGGTATTGTTAAAATGTACTGGAAATGTTCTAAAAGTACTGACACATAAATCACTTCACCAAGTTTTATATTTAAAATTAACAAACAACAAATAAAATGATTTTTGCTTGCATAATCATTAATTTAAATGACAACATTACTGTTCTAATAGCATGCTCAAAATATCTAATGAAAATTTTCAAATAAAGCTGTGGAAAAAGTTTCATAAAAAAAGAAAAAACTCACATTTCAGCCTTTAAATAAAGAAAAGGGTTAAGTCAAAATGATAATTGATTTAATAAATTATTATATGTATCTTATCTGTTCCATAAATAATCTGGATAACTGGTCTGAATTAAGCTTGTTTGTCATCAACCGGTCAATATTTAGGCTACAGCAGGGCATGCAAATTCGGCCCCTTTTTTGGCCAGACAAAAACTGCACATAAGCTGAATGTAAATGTAAGTCTCTGTAAATCCACTGTATGACACTGGATGGCGCTTATGGAAAAGCTAAATTACATCTCCCGTGAACTCCGTGGATAAAGCAGCACTGCGATTAAGTGAAGCGAAGGTGAAAACAAAATGCCATTGAACCTTTTCTGAAGAAAGTCAGAACCTTAGAGGTTGATTCATATAATTAATTCATTCAAATATTCATTATAATTCCTGATTTATGTTTCCGCCGGCGGGTGCCCAAACCCCAATTGCGAAGTGAAGTGAAACGACTGCAAATACATTAGTTACCAAATAATACACACATTCTTTCCCTGAGGGTTGCGCTTCACTAAATAAAATTATTTAATAAATATCTGTTTACAATAAACACTTATTCGCCCGTATACAGGACAGTGTTTGAGGGCGCAAATGAGACTGTTACTTAAAACTGTGCTTTATGCTGTATTGTATTTATTTATCATCAGTCATCAATTGTTCAAATCGCGGTAATCAAATACGGTTTTAACGATAATTAAAATATGAAACAGTAATACTAACCGTGGGGAATTTTATCATGATTTATCGTCAAACTGGTAATCATTACATCCCTAGTTTCTAACATGATTAGCATGTTTCTAGCATGATTAGCAAGTTACTATCATGTTACTAGCATGATTAGCAAGTTACTAGCATGTTACTAGCATGATTAGCAAATTACTAGCATGTTACTAGCATGATTAGCAAAATTACTAGCATGTTACTAGCATGTTACTAGCATGATTAGCAAATTACTAGCATGTTACTAGCATGATTAGCAAGTTACTAGCATTTTATAGCAAATTACTAGCATGTTACTAGCATGATTAGCAAATTACTAGCATGATTAGCAAATTACTAGCAAGTTACTAGCATGATTAGCAAATTACTAGCATGTTACTAGCATGATTAGCAAATTACTAGCATGTTACTAGCATGATTAGCAAGTTACTAGCATGTTATAGCAAATTACTAGCATGTTACTAGCATGATTAGCAAATTACTAGCATGTTACTAGCATGATTAGCAAGTTACTAGCATGTTACTAGCATGATTAGCAAATTACTAGCATGTTACTAGCATGATTAGCAAGTTACTAGCATGTTACTAGCATGATTAGCAAATTACTATCATGTTACTAGCATGATTAGCAAGTTACTAGCATGTTACTAGCATGATTAGCAAATTACTAGCATGTTACTAGCATGATTAGTAAGTTACTAGCATGTTACTAGCATGATTAGCAAATTACTAGCATGTTACTAGCATGATTAGCAAATTACTAGCATGTTACTAGCATGATTAGCAAGTTACTAGCATGTTATAGCAAATTACTAACATGTTACTAGCATGATTACCAAATTACTAGCATGTTACTAGCATGATTAGCAAATTACTAGCAAGTTACTAGCATGATTAGCAAATTACTATCATGTTACTAGCATGATTAGCAAATTACTAGCATGTTATAGCAAATTACTAGCATGTTACTAGCATGATTAGCAAATTACTAGCAAGTTACTAGCATGCTTAGCAAATTACTAGCATGTTACTAGCATGATTAGCAAATTACTAGCATGTTACTAGCATGATTAGCAAGTTACTAGCAAGTTACTAGCATGATTAGCAAATTACTAGCATTTTACTAGCATGATTAGCAAGTTACTAGCATGTTATAGCAAATTACTAGCATGTTACTAGCATGATTAGCAAATTACTAGCATGTTACTAGCATGATTAGCAAATTACTAGCATGTTACTAGCATGATTAGCAAGTTACTAGCATGTTACTAGCATGATTAGCAAATTACTAGCATGTTACTAGCATGATTAGCAAGTTACTAGCATGTTACTAGCATGATTAGCAAATTACTAGCATGTTACTAGCATGATTAGCAAGTTACTAGCATGTTACTAGCATGATTAGCAAATTACTAGCATGTTACTAGCATGATTAGCAAGTTACTAGCATGTTACTAGCATGATTAGCAAATTACTAGCATGTTACTAGCATGATTAGCAAATTACTAGCATGTTACTAGCATGATTAGCAAATTACTAGCAAGTTACTAGCATGATTAGCAAATTACTAGCATGTTACTAGCATGATTAGCAAATTACTAGCAAGTTACTAGCATGATTAGCAAATTACTAGCATGTTACTAGCATGATTAGCAAGTTACTAGCATGTTATAGCAAATTACTAACATGTTACTAGCATGATTACCAAATTACTAGCATGTTACTAGCATGATTAACAAATTACTAGCAAGTTACTAGCATGATTAGCAAATTACTATCATGTTACTAGCATGATTAGCAAATTACTAGCATGTTATAGCAAATTACTAGCATGTTACTAGCATGATTAGCAAATTACTAGCAAGTTACTAGCATGATTAGCAAATTACTAGCATGTTACTAGCATGATTAGCAAATTACTAGCATGTTACTAGCATGATTAGCAAATTACTAGCATGTTATAGCAAATTACTAGCATGTTACTAGCATGATTAGCAAATTACTAGCAAGTTACTAGCATGATTAGCAAATTACTAGCATGTTACTAGCATGATTAGCAAATTACTAGCATGTTATAGCAAATTACTAGCATGTTACTAGCATGATTAGCAAATTACTAGCAAGTTACTAGCATGATTAGCAAATTACTAGCAAGTTACTAGCATGATTAGCAAATTACTAGCATGTTACTAGCATGATTAGCAAATTACTAGCATGTTACTAGCATGATTAGCAAATTACTAGCATGTTACTAGCATGATTAGCAAATTACTAGCATGTTATAGCAAATTACTAGCATGTTACTAGCATGATTAGCAAATTACTAGCAAGTTACTAGCATGATTAGCAAATTACTAGCATGTTACTAGCATGATTAACAAGTTACTAGCAAGTTACTAGCATGATTAGCAAATTACTAGCATGTTACTAGCATGATTAGCAAATTACTAGCATGTTACTAGCATGATTAACAAGTTACTAGCAAGTTACTAGCATGATTAGCAAATTACTAGCATGTTACTAGCATGATTAGCAAATTACTAGCATGTTACTAGCATGATTAACAAGTTACTAGCAAGTTACTAGCATGATTAGCAAATTACTAGCATGTTACTAGCATGATTAGCAAATTACTAGCATGTTACTAGCATGATTAGCAAATTACTAGCAAGTTACTAGCATGATTAGCAAATTACTAGCATGTTACTAGCATGATTAGCAAATTACTAGCAAGTTACTAGCATGATTAGCAAATTACTAGCATGTTACTAGCATGATTAGCAAGTTACTAGCATGTTATAGCAAATTACTAACATGTTACTAGCATGATTACCAAATTACTAGCATGTTACTAGCATGATTAGCAAATTACTAGCAAGTTACTAGCATGATTAGCAAATTACTAGCAAGTTACTAGCATGATTAGCAAATTACTAGCAAGTTACTAGCATGATTAGCAAATTACTAGCATGTTACTAGCATGATTAGCAAATTACTAGCATGTTACTAGCATGATTAGCAAATTACTAGCATGTTATAGCAAATTACTAGCATGTTACTAGCATGATTAGCAAATTACTAGCAAGTTACTAGCATGATTAGCAAATTACTAGCATGTTACTAGCATGATTAGCAAATTACTAGCATGTTACTAGCATGATTAGCAAATTACTAGCATGTTATAGCAAATTACTAGCATGTTACTAGCATGATTAGCAAATTACTAGCAAGTTACTAGCATGATTAGCAAATTACTAGCAAGTTACTAGCATGATTAGCAAATTACTAGCATGTTACTAGCATGATTAGCAAATTACTAGCATGTTACTAGCATGATTAGCAAATTACTAGCATGTTACTAGCATGATTAGCAAATTACTAGCATGTTATAGCAAATTACTAGCATGTTACTAGCATGATTAGCAAATTACTAGCAAGTTACTAGCATGATTAGCAAATTACTAGCATGATTAACAAGTTACTAGCAAGTTACTAGCATGATTAGCAAATTACTAGCATGTTACTAGCATGATTAGCAAATTACTAGCATGTTACTAGCATGATTAACAAGTTACTAGCAAGTTACTAGCATGATTAGCAAATTACTAGCATGTTACTAGCATGATTAGCAAATTACTAGCATGTTACTAGCATGATTAGCAAATTACTAGCATGTTATAGCAAATTACTAGCATGTTACTAGCATGATTAGCAAATTACTAGCAAGTTACTAGCATGATTAGCAAATTACTAGCATGATTAACAAGTTACTAGCAAGTTACTAGCATGATTAGCAAATTACTAGCATGTTACTAGCATGATTAGCAAATTACTAGCATGTTACTAGCATGATTAACAAGTTACTAGCAAGTTACTAGCATGATTAGCAAATTACTAGCATGTTACTAGCATGATTAGCAAATTACTAGCATGTTACTAGCATGATTAACAAGTTACTAGCAAGTTACTAGCATGATTAGCAAATTACTAGCATGTTACTAGCATGATTAGCAAATTACTAGCATGTTACTAGCATGATTAACAAGTTACTAGCAAGTTACTAGCATGATTAGCAAATTACTAACATGTTACTAGCATGATTAGCAAATTACTAGCATGTTACTAGCATGATTAACAAGTTACTAGCAAGTTACTAGCATGATTAGCAAATTACTAGCATGTTACTAGCATGATTAACAAGTTACTAGCAAGTTACTAGCATGATTAGCAAATTACTAGCATGTTACTAGCATGATTAGCAAATTACTAGCATGTTACTGGCATGATTAACAAGTTACTAGCAAGTTACTAGCATGATTAGCAAATTACTAGCATGTTACTAGCATGATTAATAAGTTACTAGCGCGATTCTGGTTGCTAGGCATATATAGATAGATAGAATGACCACAGTAATATCGAGTTTTTCTATCGCAGTACTGTCACATCTCTATTGATTACGTACTGTACCCAATTCACCTGTGGCGTCTTGCCTTAAAAAACTGTAGCTCACTTGTATGCACACATTGGTCTCTACAGCATGTGTAAGTATTGTGTAACACTCACTGAGCGGCGACTGCAGGATGAGGCGGTACAGGTTGGCGTGTCGATGCGGCTGCCACTGCACACACATGCTGGTCGTCCGCACCTGATACGTGTTGAGGTTACTCACTCCCAGATACACTAGAGAGACACGCACAGACATCAGAGGCGCTCACACACACACACACACACTCACACACTCAGTGTGCCGCACACTCACGCGTTTTGGCACGTCCGTTCAGAGCCTCGCTGGAACCCGTGGTGTAGGTGGCGATGACTTTCACGCTGTACTCCGTCCCGCTCAACAGGTTGACGATCAGCATGGTGTTGACGTCGTCGCCCACGAACGTCTCCAGCGCGCGGCCAGACGCTGTAAGGGGGCAGAGGTCAGAGGTCAGCATGTGTGTGTGTGTGTGTGTGTGTGTGTGTGTGTATGTGCGATGAGGTGTTTGGGTACCTGATGTGGGCTGGTAGACGATCCGGTAGCCCATGGTGGGCGAGGGCGGCGCGTCCCAGCTGATGCGGAAGCGGTTGTACCACTCCTCTGACACGCGGAGGTTACTGGGAGCAGACAGAGGCACTGCGGAGGAGAGACCAGCTGTCACTTACTTATAATGGATACACACTCACTTCCTGTGACACACGTTTGGCCCGTATGTGTTTTTACATTATTCCTAACTGTAGTAAAATGTGACTTATACACACATGTGACTTCATCTTTGTTTTTCTCTCAACAATACAATTATGACGTGGTGTGTCTCTTATTTTCATGAAAATATGTTATACAGTATGTGCAGTTTTTATCAGCTTGTGCTCAATAAAATTGGAGGGAATATTTGGATTTGAATGTTTTTAATGTTTTTTTAAAGTCTCTTCTGCTCACCAAGCCTGTTTATTGGATCAAAAGTACAGCAAAAACAGTCAAATTTTGAAATATTTGTATTATTTCAATCAGCTGTTTTCTGTGTGAATATCTGTTAAACTGTAATTTATTTCTGTGATGCGCAGCTGAATTTTCAGCATCATTACTCCAGTCTTCAGTGTCACATGATCCTTCAGAAATCATTCTAATATGCTGATTTGCTGCTCAACAAACATTTCTGATTATTAGCAATGTCAAAAACAGTTGAGTACATTATTTTTTTAGAATTCTTTGATGAATAGGAAGATCCAAAGATCAGCATTTATCTGAAATAAAAAGCATTTGTAATATTATACACAAACTTGGAGTCAGTTTTGTCTTTTGGGAAAGAAATTATATAAATTAATACTTTTATTTAGACAGGATGCTTTAAATTGATCAACATGATGATAAAGACATTTATAATGTTACAAAAGATTTCTATTTCAGATCAGTGCTGTTCTTCTGAACTTTATATTTATTAAATAAACCTGAATAAAATCTACTCAGCTGTTTTCAACACAATAATAATAATAAGAAGAAGAATAAATGTTTTATTATGCACATCACAGAACTAGACAAGATGAGCATTTGGGGTTAAACAAGTATATAAATGTTTATTTTTTATGAATGACGGGGTGAGTAAATTACCTGTTAAATTTTGTTCTGGAAGTGGACTTCTTTAATGCAAAAGTTATTTATTGCGTCAGTTCCTCTAACACATTCACTGCTGTAAACATTTCCCAGAATCCACAGTGAGGATCAGTCGAGAGCAGACTCACGTGTGCGTGCGACGCGTGTGATGGGCGGCCCGTCGCCGTCGCTGTAGACCGCTGAGACGCTGACGCGATACTCTGTGTCCGACAGAAGAGGCTGCAGAAGCAGCGAAGTCTGAGCGGCAGGAACCATCGCCTACAGCAGAGAGAAACACACACACACACACACACAGAGTCTGTGAGGAGAAACCACAGTCATCAAAAGTGTTTTGATATGGGGAATGTTCCTGCGGTGAACACAAACACATTTCAGGACGACGGCCTGCAGCGCTGCGTAACTCTGCGGTAAAACCCACCGATAAAAACTAAACACACACTTACGAAACTACACAGAAGACAAAACACCATCAGAAGCCTCAGGGATTTTGGAGGAGAATTGGAAACTGAGTTTCAGGAGTTTCTAAGTCACTGCAACATACAAACGCTTTTGTATTTACCGATAGTAGAGCATTTAAGACCTGCTGAGGTTAAACGTGACAGATCATATTAGTATCACGGATCAAAAACAGCAGCATGTAAAACACCCTTTGATACAGCTCTGCTTCAATACAATTTGGACTGCCATGTGAAAATGACACTTGCATTTAAAGGAGAAGTTCACCTCCAAAACAAAAATTTACAGATGATGTACTCACCCCCAAGATGTTCATGTCTTTCTTTCTTCAGTCGTAAAGAAATTGTCTTTTTTGAGTTAAACATTTCAGGATTTTTCTCCATATAATGGACTGATATGGTGCCCTGATTTTGAACTTCCAAAATGCAGTTTAAATGCAGCTTCAAACGATCACAAATGCGGCTGTAAACGATCCCAGCTGAGGAAGAAGCATCTTATCTAGCGAATCGGTTATTTTCATAAAAATAATAAAAATTGTATTTTTTTAATGTCAAACGCTCATCTTGTCTTTCTCTGTCTGGACTGTTTTTGTTCTGGTTGATGTCAGTTAGTGTATGTGGAAAAACTCCCATCTCATGTTCTCCCTCAACTTCAACATCATCCTATATCACTGTTTTACCTTTTTTAAGGGTGTTTGATCCTTTGTTTGTTCACTTTGTAAACACTCTGTCGGTACTTCTGCAGCGATGTAGGATGATTTTGAAATCATACGATCAGAGTTTTTCGACATACCCAAACTGTCTTGAGTTCAGGTAGAGAAAGACAAGACGAGCGTTTGACATTAAAAAGTACATTGTATTTTTTTTTGTATAAATGTAACAGATCATTTTGCTAGATAAGACCCTTCTTCCTCAGCTGGGATCGTTTACAACCGCATTTGTGATCGTTTGAAGCTGCATTTAAACTGCATTTTGGAAGTTCAAAATCGGGGCACCATATCAGTCCATTATATTTTTTTCCTTAAAAAACATAATTTCTTTACGACTGAAGAAAGAAACACATGAACATCTTGGATGACAAGAGGGTGAGTACATTACATGTCAATCTTTGTTTTGGAAGTGAACTCCTTTAAATCAGCACAATTTGCAATATGAATATTCCGGTAAGAATCAAAGATTTGAAGATCAACACGTGTATGAGACGGTTCAGATCTCACCGTCTGTTCGGCGCGGTCTCCTCGCGTGCTGATGTACGACACCCGGTAGTGACGCACGTTTGGACCCAGCGGATCCCATGACACACGCATGCTGTAGGTCGTCACGTCGCTCAGCTGCAGATTCCTGACGGCCAGACGCTGCACTGCACACACACACACACAATGTTCAGGAGCTATGATCATCAGAGTGCATTCAGAAATCATAATCTTTGTGATTTTTTCCATAGTGTCATCAACTCCTGTTCTTCGGGTTGATGAAATGTCTGGAGAAATACGAGAAGTTCAGAGGAGCAGAAGTGTGTTGAGCTGTGCAAACATATAACGCTTCTAACGCAGGAAACCCATGACGCCGGAAACACATGAGAAATTTTACCGGCTGGTGTCGTTCTGACGGTCGTCGTCGTGACTGTCGTTGTTCTGGCAACTTCAAACACAATTAGAAACAAAAACACATTTTAAACACAAATAAGTGTGATTCTGCTCAATATTTCGGCAGCACTGAGCTTAACGAACGGTCGTGCGGCGTCAGACCTGTGGTCTCGCTGATCTCCACCGGATCGCTCTCGGACTCGTCTCTGTAGACCGCAAACAGAGAAACTTCATATTCAGTCAAAGGCTTCAGACCCGTGATGACAAACCAGTTGGAGTTATCATTGATGAGAACCTGCAGACAAACACAGAGTCATCAGACGCACTGATACTGACAGCGGTGATGAGGAAACATGACGACAGTGTTCAGATCCCATCGCTGTTGTTCAGTTTTCAACAAGACAGACGGGTGTGTGCACCTCTTTGGCTTCTCCTCCTGCCGCAGGTCTCCAGCTGAGTCTGTAGAAGGAGACGTCAGACGCGGCGTCTTTCCACATCACTCTGAAACTATCGGTGGACACGTCACTGCTACGGAAATTCAGCGGCAGAGGAACCACATCTACAACACACACACACATTTAAAAAAGGAGCACACAGCTTGATTTTATATACTTTTTTGTTTATATTTAAGTTTTAATGTTATTTTGAATATATTAATGTGTGTCCTCACTGGTGTTGAAGCTGTCCGTCAGCGGTTCTGCTTGTCCCTCGTTATACAGGGCAAAGATGGCGACCGTGTACTCCGTCAGAGAGGTCAGGTTACGTAGCAACAGAGTGGTGATCGGTCCGACCTCAACCTGAGGTTACCAAGGGCCAAAGGTCAGAGACATGCCGAAACAATTTGGTTCACAGCGGACCCGATGCGCTCTCACCTTATTGGTCTCCACAGCGTCCGACTTCACATAAACAATACGGTAACCTTTGACCTTACGAGACGCTGCGTCCCACGTGAGTTTAGCGGAGCTGTGACTGATGTCTGTGATGCGCAGATTACGAGCCGGAGTCAGACGAACTGAGAGCGAGAGAGTGACACAGGTGATATTTTCAGCACTTCTCTAGTGAGCTGCTATTCAGTAGGTGTTACTGATTCTGGGTGTGTCTGGGGTTTGTACTCACGCGTGGTCTCCTGCGCCGTCATGGGGTCACTGGCTTCCTCTCCGTACATGGCGTAAACCGTCACCGTGTATTCGGTTGCAGGAGTCAAACCTTCCAGTTCAACCTGAGTCACGGAGTCAGACACTTTAACCTGTAAACACACAAGCGCACACTCACTATTTAGGGACGCTGACTCTATTCAAAATCTTCATGCCGGACTTCCGCATGACAGGTTAATGTGTGTGTATGTGTGTGTTTTCTTTACCTCCTTCTCATCTGCGGGGTCGCCTTCTGTCAGAGGCGCGTACAGAATCATGTACCCAGAAGCCCCTTCTGCCTCCCGCCAGCGCACACGCATGGTGCTGTGAGTGATGTCATGCAGCTCCAGATTACTGACCGTCGGCAACGCCACTGACGACAAACACAACATACCATGAAGACACAAGGACTACTGCAGCATTCACTTCTGCAGAACAATTAAACAGATCAGACACAAACAACTGATCATTTCGGCGTACAGTAACACATCAGATCAGGTGAGCACTAATACGAGACGAGCACAAATGATCAGTCCAACACAAAAACATAGATCAAAGGTAATAACAGATCAGGTGAGATTATAGATCACATGTGATAAAGAGCAGATGTGATTATAGATCAAATGCGAATTTAGATAAATGCCAGATGTGATTACAGATAAAGTTCAGATGTGATTATAGATTGGATGTGATTATATATCAGATGTAATTATAGATATAGATCAGATGTGATAATAGATCAAATGTGATTATAGATAAAGATCAGATGTGATTATCGATTGGATGTGATAATAGATCAGATGTAATTATAGATAAAGATCAGATGTAATTATAGATAAAGATCAGATGTAATTATAGATAAAGATCAGATGTAATTATAGATAAAGATCAGATGTAATTATAGATATAGATCAGATGTAATTATAGATATAGATCAGATGTAATTATAGATATAGATCGGATGTGATTATAGATCAAATGTGATTATATATATAGATCAGATGTAATTATAGATAAAGATCAGATGTAATTATAGATAAAGATCAGATGTAATTATAGATATAGATCAGATGTAATTATAGATAAAGATCAGATGTAATTATAGATAAAGATCAGATGTAATTATAGATAAAGATCAGATTATAGATATAGATCAGATATAGATATAGATCAGATGTAATTATAGATATAGATCAGATGTAATTATAGATAAAGATCAGATGTAATTATAGATAAAGATCAGATGTAATTATAGATAAAGATCAGATGTAATTATAGATAAAGATCAGATGTAATTATAGATAAAGATCAGATGTAATTATAGATAAAGATCAGATGTAATTATAGATATAGATCAGATGTAATTATAGATAAAGATCAGATGTAATTATAGATATAGATCAGATGTGATTATAGATAAAGATCAGATGTAATTATAGATATAGATCAGATGTAATTATAGATATAGATCAGATGTAATTATAGATATAGATCGGATGTGATTATAGATCAGATGTGATAATAGATTAGATGTAACGGTCAGATGAGATGTAATATGTGATTATAGATCAGATGTAATAACAGATCAGATATGATAATAGATCAGACTGAATATTAATAGATGAGATGTCATTATAGATCAGGTGTGATTACAGATACAGATCCGATGAGATAACAGATCAGATGTTATAATAGATCAGATGTGATTATAGATCAAATATGATTATAGATCAGATACGATAATAGATCAGATGTGATAGTAGATCAGATGCGATTATAGATTAGATGTAGCGGTCAGATGAGATGTGATAATATGTGATTATAGATCAGATGTGATAATAGATCAGACTGTTTATTAATAGGTCATGTGAAAATAGATGAGATGTGATAACAGATCAGACACACTCACAGGTGGTCTCGCTGCCTCTCAGAGCTTCACTGGCTGCATTGCTGTAGATGGCGAACACAGTGATCTGATACTCTGTCAGAGAGTTCAGATACTGCAACTCCACAGAGTTCTCATTACCGTTCACCACCACCTGCACAACGCACACCACATTAACATCCACGCATGCACACCGGTGTCTTTTACTAGTTCTCCTAAACTAATAATCACAGAAGTAGATTGAACGCATCACATCATCAGGCCTTATCCATTACTGAGGCCAGCTATGATGTGCTCAAAAGTGACACAGTCACTACATTACTGAAGATCGTAAGTATTAACACACACACCTCCTCGGGTCTGGATTCACTGGATGAATAATACACCACCCTGTACTTCTCCACCGGCCCTGCAGCGTGGGTCCATGACACACGGAAGCTCCTTGCCGTCACCCCAGAGGTCACAAGGTTACTGGGAGCATCCAGTGGCCTTGTGGAATACAGGTCTGTCTCACCTGAAAACACACAGAGAAACTTCACAACATCTAAGCAGGATGGCATAAAAACTTAAATGCAACCTGATGTTAAACATTCAAGTTTTAGTTTTGTTAAAGGCTTCTCAATGGTCACTCTAACAGTGAGGACACCACAACTCAAGATGCTGCCATTAGAGCGTGAGACTCAATCAGTCCGGAGCAGAGATGCCACAAAACTCCCAAAAACCCACCGCTGATCTCTTTGCTGAGTACAGAGACACGCTCGCAGACTGTCCTGGTGAGTCCCTCCACGATGGAGCTCATCACGCTAAAATCAGCTACATTATACACGTGTGTTTCCTCCGGTGGGGAGGCGATGGCTCTCAGCTCGTTCACATCAGCGTTCTTCACTCCTGCAGATTCACACAGTCAGAAAACTATTCACCAAAGCATTTACAAGACCGTATTTAAGTGAGAGTTGGTTCTGTTCTGGTACCGATAGCAAAGAGCTCAATCCCAGCGTCTCTGAGTCTCTGAGCAGGAGAAAGAACATCGTCCTGAGATTTCCCATCCGTGATCAGAATCCCAATTTTAGGAACATCAGGCCTGGATCCAGATTCAGGTTTAAAGCTGTTCTCCAAAATATACGTCAGAGCAAGACCTGGAAAAACACACACAAGTACGAGCAGATGCACTACAGCGACAATGAAGCCATTTAAGTCATGAAGTCTCTGTGTGTGTGTGTGTGTGTGTGTGTGTGCATATACGAGTGAGGGCGTGTGTATGAGTGTGAGGTTGTATAAGTGTGTGTATAAGTGTGAATTTGTGTAATTTTTTTGTGTGTGCATGTATGAGTGAGTTTGTGTTAGTGTAATTAATTATAGGTTAAAATGCAACTAAATCCACCAGCAGGTGGTGGCAAGTGACTGATTTTATCACTGAATCATTCATTCATTTGATTCGTTTGAACGGTTGATTCATTCATGAATGGGTAATCATGAATCACTGTCTCACTAGATTCCTTCAGAAATGCACTTTCATTCATAAATGAAACGTGTTTGCTTTTAGAGATGCACAGCGGCTGAGCTGATACTTGATTTGAAACTAGTTCTGTTTATGAAATAAAGTAAATTCAGGCAGTAGTGTTATAGTCAGACAATGTAATTCACTTAGTATTAACTTCTTGATTTTTGTATTATTATTGTTTATTATTAACTGTTGTATTAAATCGGTATCACATTGCAAACTCCCTTACTAATATCATCACAATCTGTGGGCGCACAGAAAAAGGTCTGTACGACAGCGCACGAGTGAGTTTTCTTTTACTTTAAATAAGCAAGACTCAAAAGCACATGCAAATAATACATTCCATCATCTGTCATCACGTTATAAGTGCGGAACCTGAGGGAACGACTAGAATTAATACACACAATCCCGTGCCAAAATTCAAGGTTTGCTCTGTGTTCTCTGCTCATTACCCGACTGTGATCGATGAGAGCAGTGTCACTACGTTGTCACTGAGAAGCTGCAGGCGTGGCGGGAATGATTCTTTTGTGTGAGTGTGTGTATGAGCACGAGTTTGTGTGAGTTTGTGTGTGTGTGTATGAACCTGTGAGTGTGTTTCCTCCTTTATAAGGCAGATTCTTCACAGCGCCAATCACGGCCTCTTTAGTGCTGTGAGTGTTCAGATGCCACTCGATCCGTGGATCCCCGCTGTACTGCGCCAAACCTGAACACACACATTATTAACACACTCAACACATAGCACAAACACACAAGAAAAAAAGAAACAAACGAGACTACAGACGCACCAACACGTGTGTGTTCAGATCCGACCGCGAAGGCCCTGACGAGACTTTCCAGAAACATCCGCACCAAACGGAAATTAATCCGGCCGATGCTCCATGATCCGTCCACCAGAATCACTATATCAGCGATGGCTGGAGTTCTGCACGTGAAGACGTCCACTAAAGAGACAGACGGAACAAACACTGGATGAAATGGCAGCAGCAGATCGACCACACACAAACCTACTTCCCTTACAGGAAGACAGAAGGGCTGCAGTCCGAACACTCATTAGAATGAATGACACAAACGCTCAGAGTGCTCATGAATGTCTTTATTTCAGTTTTGGATTGTCAGATGCTGCTTCTACAACACTAATGCGTCTGATTCCCTCATGACGAGCCTGAGCCGCCGCTGAACCGGTTGAAAGACGCTCTCGCCTGCACAGAAAACATTACAATCAAGAGCAGGAGAGCAGTATTAAACACAGGAGAGAAGAGCATATAGATCTGCGTGCAGAACTGAGCGTAGCGTGACATCACGTATGCGTTCTGCTGCTCCTGCTGTAACATGCTCAGCTTAAACTCTTTGCGTTTGTCTTTCACTCCCAGATGCCTGGATTTGCTTTTACCCATAATGCTGTGCTCTGTCAAGTCTATACACATTAGGAACGTGTCCTTTTCAGAAATCTGTCACAGCCTTGTGCTGTGTGTGAAATGAACATCAAGCTGTTTGCACAAACGAGCAAAAGAGCACAAACACACATTCTGCTACGTCACTTGAGAAGAGACCATTTACAGACTGAAGGTCAAAGGTTAGGTTCAGGCAGGGGTCACACCAAGAAGAATGATAACAACAATAACTATATCAGCGCTCACAGAAGCAAACGATAGCGTTCTGTTTTATTGTATGCGCTGCAGATTTGTCGTCTGCAGCTTTAAATGCTCAAGTTCTTTAAAGTAGGATGGATTCTGATTGGCTGCCAATGTGTTTATTGTTCATCAACTGTGAAAAATCACTGATTAAAACATGGTTAAAGGACATTCCCAGTCTTATCTAGCGAAACGATCGGCCATTTTCATAAAAATAATACAATTTATATACTTTTTAATGTCAAACGCTCATCTTGTCTTTCTCTGTCTGGACTGTTTTTGTTGCGGTTCATGTCAGTTAGTGAATGTGGAAAAACTCCCATCTCATGTTCTCCCTCAACTTCAAAATCGTCCTATATCACTGTTTTACCTTTTTTGTTAAGGGTGTTTGATCTTCTTTGCATGTTCATTTTGTAAACACTGTGTCTGTTCTTCTGCAGTGATGTAGGATGATTCTGAAATGATTTTTGAAGTTGAGGGAGAAAATACGATTGGAGTTTTTCAAGATAGAGTTCATTATTAAAATAACCGATCGTTTCACTAGGTAAGACCCTTCTTCCTCGGCTGGGATCGTTTATAACCGCATTTGTGATCGTTTGAAGCTGCATTTAAACTACATTTTGGAAGTTCAAACTCGGGGCACCATATCAGTCCATTATATGGAGAAAAATCCTGAAATGTTTTCCTCAAAAAACATAATTTCTTTACAAGTGAAGAAAGAAAGACATGAACATCTTGGATGACAACGGAATGAATATTTCTGTTTTGTTAATGACTTCTTTACATTTAGTCAGTAATTAATGTAACTGACTATAACTGACTATATATACACATGTACAAATGATCAGGAACTAAATATAAGTTAATAATGATCAGATAACAGTCAATATCAGTTAAACATGTCACAAACAACATTAATAGTTTTTAATTCACAAATGTAAAAATTCAGTATGATTTAAATGTAGGCTGTGATTAATTTTTTCTTCATTGCATGATTTTTTTTTGTCTGTGAGATTTTGCAAATTTTGCATTTCTAGTTTCTAAATATGTTAATTTTCCCTTTACTTGTGCAAAACGAAGCACATTTAGTCAGTTTAGCAGTTTGCTGCTTTCGACTTCTCCTGTATACTTATATATGTCTATAAAAAGACGTATAATGCAGAAATACACTTTCATTGTGAATTTTCACTTAACCTTCAGTGTGAAGTGATTCAGATGGATGCATCACTCATTCTGAACAACTTCAAGACAAAAAATGAGCCGAAAGGTTCAGTGTGAATCTGCCTTGAGGGTAAGAGAGGTCAATGTTAGGGTCGCCATAAGGGGTCAGTGTTAGGGTCAGTGTGGGGTCATTGTGGGGTCAGGTGAGGTGTAGTTCATAGCAAGTTCATTCCTTTACCTGACTTTTGAACTTGAAAATCAACATGAAATCAAAATGTGCCCTAGTTTCCTGAAAACATCCTGAATGATGATTTTTAGTGACATTATAATATTTCATCATAATATTTCATCGAAATATAATTACTTGCTCTTCCTCTGACACATCTTTTCTTTTTATCAATCTCTCTTTTTTAAAATGACCTGTCTAACCAATTAGCTGTAGGTAAAGTACATTTTTGGAGAGATATGTGAAAATCCTAAAATGTCAAGATGGGTTGCAAACAACGTGTCATGACGACTTTAATGCAGGGTTCATCCAAAGCCGCACAAACTAACAGTGTGTTTCTGTGTAAACCGTGCCATGATTATATGTGACCTAAAGCCGCGCTGAACGACAGCTAATAATCAACGAGAGCGAGAGAGAGAGAGAATGACTGCAGGATAGAGGGATACGCGGGCACACCTGCATGCCCATAAGGCACAGAGACAGAGAGATGAATAAAAGTATTCAGCTAGTGTAGACTTGCAGAGGGAATCTGTGCAAATACAGCAGGACAGAGGCGGAGACAGTCAATGAGAAAAGACACAGTCGCATCACTGTCAGCGTTTATGAGCCGCCGCCAGGCCGTGTGACTGTGACGCAGCCCTGGGCCATCTTTCAGATCTGACCGCTTCATCCGAATGTAATTTTGTGCCGCTATATTATTTAATCAAGGAGTCACAGTTTTGATTAAAACTATTAGCAAATGTCACAATAGCCAAGTTTGCATTAAGTTTTTTGCAATGTTTTGTTATCAACAATGTGGAAATGCATTAAAAAAAACGTTGCGAAATTTGCTGTCTCCAGTCTGTTTCCATCCAACTGTCTTTTTACTGATAAGATGGTGTGAGTGATGATGTCATGCCTAAAAAAACTGCATTTTTTTGGTGTTTCGCAAAAAAAGTTGCCTGTTTGAGCCTCTTCCATTCATATTCCATCTATTGCGCAAATTACATAGGCTATAAGCGTGTTCTTCATCCATTTGAAACAAAACTGCATTATATACGCTATTATTTAATTGTATAGGCCAACAAGTGTCATGAGGTTTTTTTTTTTTTGTACTTAGTTATGCCTATTAGACTGTATTGGAAACAGGAAATAGGAAAGCCATCTTTAACCATTAACAGACTAGATTATGTTAAATTACAATTAAATTTTGTGGCTGTGACCCAATTTTATACACGCAAAAATCAGCATAAACAACAGAACGTGAGGATTCACATCACATCACATCACATCACATCACATCACGCACCTGCAGAGCTTCTGCGAATGAAAAAACATAATAAAGCTATACATAAAAATAAATAGGCTTATATGTGAAATATATATTTTTCTAAATAATTAATAAATTAACAAAACAAAAAAAAAGTGCAACAAGTAGCAGCCTATATGCAGAATTTCGTTTCATTTTTGTGATGCACTCAAGAAACAAAATGAACACATTTTAACTTCCAGCGTACAAAAGAACATCAAATTAAGATATGTATATTTGAAAGGTAACTCGTCTTTTTCTTACCATATATAAAATAATTTACATACAGTTTAATAATATGAATATGACTGAATGCGCTTTCGAACTTCAGAAAAATGGTGCTTTAACATGAGCAACACCAGAACACGGACGCCGCCTATTTGCTTGTTAAGTCTGACGTCAAGCGTCACCTCTTCTGTGACTTCTATCAGACGCTCTATCAGACACGAGAAAACAACAAACGGTACTTATTATACACTCACAACGTGATACAATACTACCAAAAAATTCTAATCTTAGTCTTTAACTCCATATCGAAATCCCACATAGCCATACAATGAAAATATAAATATAAATACATAAAAATAAAAATTATTTGTGTTTGGGACGCTGTGAGCACGGAGACTGTAGTGTACGCCGTAAATTTGAAAACGTTTAGCTTAAATGTTTAATATGAATAAACATAAACGGCTGCTGAGACAGTATTCTGAAGTGAAAGTGGTAGTTAGGGAGTCGGGCTTGTAGGGATGGGACAATACATCGATTCGTGGATCGAGATCTTCCGAATGCATCGCCATTGTCTTTGGAATCGATTCTGAGCTTAGATTTTTACAGCAGATGGTGCTGTGATCTAGCTTTTCCACACTCCAATGCTCATGAAGAAGAGTGCTGAAGAGAACTTGTGCATTCGGCTGAGTCACGTCATTTCAGAATGCTTTAATGACGAGAGATTATTGTAAGCACAGCCCACTGTGAACACCCTTGTAATTTGCTTCAACCTTTTCAAATTGTATAAATGATTATTTTAGGTTCAAGTGCGTGTAAGGATTTGGAAACAAGCAGAGCACGACTGTTTCTAAAGCAAGCAGTGCCATCTGCTGTTCAAAACTAAGCTCAGAATCGATTTGAGAAAGAATCGCGATGTGTTCAGAAAATCTTGAATTGATGCTGAATCATTTCTTGATTTGCACTGCAACAATTTAATCGACCCAGCCCTACGGCTTGTAATCGAAAGGTTGCGGGTTCGAGTCCCAGGTCCGGCAGGGATTGAAGGTGCAGGGAGTGAATAACCAGCGCTCTCTCCACCCTCAATACCACGACTGAGGTGAGTCCCATGAGCAAGGCACCGAACCCTCAACTGCTCCCCGGGCGCTGCAGCGATAGCAATATGCCCACCGCTCCGGTTTGGAAACAGCGTTCGCTGGACACATTACGTCATCACTAAACAAGCCCATAGACTAACTCTGTCACATGACACCACATTTATCTGCGTTAAAGCCCCTTCTCTTGACAAAAAAAAAGAGCGTTTCTGAACAAATCCATATAGAATTTATGCGCTAAAGTTAAACGGGAAAAGATTGTGTCGACACATGAGAAATTTTATTCTAATGCTACGCTAACGCTAAGAGTTAACGTGAGCGCATGACGCACAGCCGTTGATCGGGTCACGTGTGTCGAGCTCTATGAAGGAGCGAAACACCGAATTTCTTTAACTCGAGTGCTGTGTTTATAAGACGCTGTTTCATGAACAAGGCGCTGCAAAAGACACAAGACGTGATGGAACGGTCAAACACATCCGTCAAGCAGACGTTTACATAGAAAAGTATGAAGTGAATTTTGCACCAATATTCATCAAACAATCCAGTGTTTTGCAATGAAACACAGTCTGCTTTACAAAACTCTATTTGAGAGAAAATGCAGTGGTATGGACAAATATATGTATTGTTTGTTACAACTGTGAAACTCAGGTGCCTTTTTATGAGGAAACTTGGCTTGATTTCCTCACAAATGAGACAGGAGAAACTGTACCTCTCCTTACTTTCGCTCGGATTGTATAATCACAGAATATTTGTTTTCAATTTAAATCGGTTTATTTAAAAGTAGACTTTTTTAAGCTTTTTATACACATACGTATCATGTATGTGAGGCACATATTCACTGAGTTTCAGGTTGTTTTATTCACGTGCCTGTGAAGAAAGTTCCCGGAGACAGAAACAGCGCACCCTGTTTGTTTTCTTTATTTTACAAAATCACATTTTTGTTATTATGACTATATACAAATAAAAGTAGACCCATTGCAGTTTCTAATGATGCCGTGCTCGTATCTGTATTTTAATTATTTTTGTGGTCATCAAGAAAACGTGACAAAACACACTGGCGTGGTCTTCAACCCCAAATATTATTTTTTAGTCATTGTTAAAATCATTCTGAAATACAGATAAACCACTGCTTATCAAAATGCTGAATTTAGCATTATATCAGCGTGAACTTGATCCTTCTCCCCAATTCACAAGACAAGAGTGACACCAGAAGAGAAATATTTATCATTTTGGATGGATTGGAAGTTGCTCAACTGCATTTGTGAAGAAATCAAGCCAAGTTTCCTCATAAAAAGGCAACTGAGTCTCACATATATTTGTCTATACCACTGCATTTTCTCCCAAATAGAGTTTTATATTTGCAAATCACTTTGCGTTTGTTTGAAGGTTGCATTTTCTCTTTGCAAATCAGACTGTGTTTATTTGCAAAATGCTAGATTTGTTTGATGAATATTGGCACAAAATTCACTCCATAGAAAAGCAATAGAAAAGCAGAAAGCGGTGCAGAACTACTACTGTATGTCTGGTATTTGATGTTTGATGATGCTGACAGACTGAATCTGCTGCTGTTCTCATTAAGGTTAATAATCGCAGCTGTCACACTGTCAGTCATGAGTACTTTGAATTAAACTGAACTGAAATTTACACATTTTGGCTCAGAAATATTTAGCATTTTATATTATTTCTGAACATTTACGACAATATTCACCTTCATGTTTCATGCTTCTTCACTGCAAAGATATTTAACAAGTGAATTTGTTTCACACATACAGCATGTTGAACTTGGAACAGAACTTCCTTTAACCAGAAGAAAGTAACTCTGAAGAATGTTACATGACTCAAGTTATAGTTCTGTTTTTAAGTTGATTAGTTAATTATTAAAAATTAAATTGAAATCTTGAATCACTTAAACATTCTGAAGAAACTGAGTTTTTATTTTATTGCAACGACTGACTCAGAGATCTTTTGAGAAGATTTACAGACGCTGTCTTCAGCAGGCGGCCCTATAATCACATTCATTATAAATCACACACACACAAACAAGCCGTCAATCTCCACGCTAATGTCACGTTTCCAGAGCCAAATCCCATGAGCCTCTGCGGTCGCTGTGTTTCAAACCGCCATTTAAATGGGACTTAAACTAAATATAGCAGAGTGCAGGCGCTTGCACAACCCTCTCTAGATAAAAAAAAGGTCAGTTTTTAGTGCTGCATGAGATTTTTCTTAGCATATAAATCATTTCCATTGATCATTCCAGCTCTTAACGCTGTGTAACAATCAGAAAACACACAAGCATGAAGAACCAAGAGGATGGAAACGTCTCAACAGCACCGCGTGCGTTAGTTGAGTTATTACTGCGTTCATCAGAGCAGCACTGATTAACATGAAACGATAAACATCCTGCAGATTCTCCAGACGGACGCTAACACACAGTCTGCGTTTCTGACGGTTTGAGGCTCTTTATGAGGTTAGTCTGTCAAGAAGGATCCAAATTAACCCTCGCTGAGAGCAAATGAGCTTCAGTGAGTAAATAAAACTTTATGAGTCACTTATGCTGATTTATGAGTTACTTGTCGACACATCCCATGATGGTTAAATCACACCGTAAGAAACTCAGACTAAAGAAATCAGAGATGAAGACCGACTCTATGTGAGCAAAGGCAAATAACACCACAGCGTTTCTGTTCTCAATAAAGCAGATGGATTTGAAGGATGGAAGCTTTTAAAGAAGATTTAATGAACATGTTAAATCTCTTAATGACATTCTGTATTGTTTCCATCTTTTTCACTAGAGTTTTATCATCACCCAGCTCTAATCTGATCAATGTGACTATAAGACATGAAGATATTTACACATTATAAACATTAACATCATGCTTTTCTGTAAAGCTGCTCTGAAAACCACGATATAAGAACATCAGACTCTATTTGAGAGCGACTGCATCACTTCAAAATCCAGCAGCCGCCGGTCTGTCACGAGGGGATATTACACAGGGTTTCTGCAATTTTATGAACAGAAATTTAAGATGGTTTAAAGAGCCAGCAAAGAAAATTAAAGGAATAAATTGAAGGGAATATAATCTGCCAAAATGTTCTCTAAATGTAAATGTCTAGGGAGCACAAAATGAGTTCACAAAACTGATCTCCATTACTTTTTAACTTATTTTACAAAAAATACCTTAACTAGAATATGGAAATAACTTTTACTGTACCTTCCACTGCAAAAATCATGTTCTTCCACAGTATTTTTGTCTTGCTTTGCAGAAAAATTTGAAGGAAAACTTAATTTGAAGGGAAAACACGCTTTTATTCTCTGCTGACAGATATTTGTTCTCACTTCACTTTGTTCATTTCATATTTTGCATTTCCAGTAAACGTATCTTGATTTAAGGATGTTTAGACATTTGAACTGGAAAGCAAGACAGAAATACAACTTTTTTGCATTTATGCCACATTTAAAGGTTCATGTAACCCTGGACTACTTTTTCTGAGATTTTAGGTGTTTGTGCTGCACATCATAGATGACAATGTTAGCATCCATTAATTTTAATTTTTGGAGAAAACTGGTTCATTTTGAGTGTTTTTGCGCTATTTTCATCCTCCGGGTTTAAAATTGACATTGTGTTGACGTCACAGTTTGTGACGTGGCAATGGACTACAGTACTTCGATGATGAGTTGGTGCCTCATAAATATTCATGAGGCTGCGTGTTCTTAACCTATGAGAAGATGTTTCGCCTAATTATTCACGACCGCACGTGTTTGTTGTTGTTTGCCTTGTAAGAGTTAGGCACAAACGCGATTCGTTCATAGAGTGAGTGTAATGCTCTACGCTGCAAAATAAGCCTTAAATGTTAATAGAGGTGCAACAGCACATTCATACAAATGTTTTCGATGTAGAGGGCAAATGGCTGTGCATTTATTTGTGTTGTTAAGCTCTTATAAAGCTTTATAAATCACTTGTGCTGTCATTGGATTAAAGCTGGATGAATAAATGCAAATGTAAAATCTCCCATTATGGAGCAGAGCACAAGCTGTTTACCAGCAGCAGATTAGTGAATATAATACTGTGTCCCTGTCTATGATGAATAAAGTCAAAACGTGAATGTTTTTCAACCGTTGCAATGGATGTCATGAAGTTCACTATATATATCACACAGATTGAAACACATGGGGACTGGCTGTAATTTACTGATCTGAGAGCAGCGGTTCAGTCGGATCTTCTGCTTTGGGTCTCCAGATGAAGCTCAGGTCTGATGTTTCACCTCACCTTCATTGATCTCATTGTCCTGCTGGGCGGCGCTGGTGTCCTGCTGATTGAGCGGAGCGCTGACGTCACTCACCTCTGACCCTGATCCTGAAACAGAAGCACAGCGCCAGTCAGAGGAGATAAAACACACGGCCCATATCTGTGTCTCATATGAAGTAGACAGACAGACAGACTAGAATAGCGTCTCACCGGTGTATCTGCCCAGCAGCGCTTTACTCTGCTCAGCTCCTCTGACGGCCGTGATCTTCACGCTGTATTCTTTACTGCGGTCAAACCCTTCGACGACGGCTTTGGGCTCAGATTTACTCACCAGCAGCTCACGCTCGTCTCCTGACGGACAAAACACGCCGAGATGTGAAACAGAATGAGATTCAGCCCAGTTTTCCATCTTTCTGGTCTACAGTAATGGTCTACGTTGAGTTATTTTTTTCTGTTGACTAAGTCCTGTTGACTTGCATTAGTTCAGAGATGCCGAAACCAGGGCCCGCGGGCCACAGTTGACCCTGATGACCTTTGATTGGCCCAACAAGCCATTTCACATGAGTGGAGGAAAAATCAAGCTGGTATTTCTAAATGGTATTTGTGTTTTAACAAATGTTGATTTTATTTGTGCATTGAAATGTAAAAAACAATATAGGTTAATTTTATTTAAAAAAAAAAAAATTAAAGTTATTTAAATTTCTGTTTCATTATTTTATTTAATACATTTTAATATAATATAATATAATTCGATGTAACGCTAAATTTACTTTGGTTCACAGCCCTCGATCAGCGCCAGCGCAAACCGTCTTGTAGTGTTAAAATAGCACTGTCAGGATTTACTGCACAGTGAAGAATTAGCACTAAAAAAAGGCACGGACACTTGCGCCTGACCATATTTAATATGTATTTGTAGGTGTTTCTCCTTTACATGCAAAATTTACAGGAGGACAGTATTAAAACAGGGTTCGTTCAGATGCTGTAAGATAAAATTCCAGGACTTTCAAGGATGTTTCAGCACTATTTTTTTCATTTTCAAGGACTTCAATCAGAAATCTCACTTATCAAACAATGTCTTCTATTTCAAATTCTAAAAAAAGAGAAATAGAAAAATTAAAATATACTAATAAAATGGCAAAACTAAAGTGAAGCACATGCAAAGTATTACTACACTTTTACTAAAGTACAACCACTGTTAATTTTCTTAAAGGATTTGTATTTGTGTGTACTTTCTTTCTTTTTTTTTATATATAACTGTACTGCATTAATGGTATGATGTTTTTTACATGTTTAAACATTTGCGAAATTCCTCTGAAATCCTGATCTGAATCAAATGATTTGCAATCCACGCTCAAATTGGGTATCACGAATCATTTCATTTGAATCATTCAATTCGCTAAATTATTCACAAACCCATTCCGATCTAAATCAAATGAGTTGATTTGTGATTTAATGTCCCAATCTGAAACAAATGATTCATGATACGCAATCCAACTGGAGCGCTTCAGAATAGTGAATCATTTTGATGCAGTGGTTTAACTGATTCTGAGTTTCTAAAAGCTGTTTCGCCCATCACTATGTGCTTTTTAAAATCATTAGAAGTGACGTCAAATTTAGAAAACAAATTGCTCTTTTAATTTGATCTGGTTTTTGCTAGCGAATCACTCAAAATGAATGATTAAAGTCACGAGTTTGAATCAATCGGAGCGGTTCCAGCGTAAATGACTCAATTGATTCGGTTCATCTGTTCCTCTTTTCACATCTTCAGGCATGTTTACATGATGCTGTCAGTACTACTGACTTAGCTCAATTGTTTTCTGACATTAACTGAAATAAACAAAAAAGGTATGTTTTTTAAATTGGAGTTTTGCATGCTTAAAATTGACAAAATTAATCACTTATTTCATAGCTGCATTGTCTTTCAATAATTCAAGCACTTTTCAAGTACCTTTTCAGAAATGTTGCTATTTTCAAGGGTTTTCCAGGCCTCAAATTTAAAAAAGTCAAATTTCAAGCACTTTAAGCATCTTGTCCGAACCCTGTTAAAATGAATCACGCAACGTGATTTACTAACATTTGCGCACATCAAATTATTGATATTTGTGCCACTATTTAACGCCCAAAAAAAGCATGTCTTAACGCAGGCTGTAATTTGTGCTGCTCCCGATAGATTGCGCTGGTCATTATGGAAATGATCTGGCTGCGTCTGTGCTCTTTAATGTCAGTAAATCACGCACACAATTTTCCCTCCCATCGGCAGTTTTATGGAATTGTGCTCTAACGCTAATTTGCCCTGTTTAAATCTGGCCCTAAAGTGTTTGGACACTTGTGCATTAGATTAGAAATTAAAAATACTGGAATTCCTCCAAAACCTTCATTTCTCTCGGCTTGAATGGCCTGGGAGTGAGTAAATAAGTGAGTGGCATGTTTTTCCTGAGGGTCCCATAAAGTCCTTCCAGATTCCCATTCCCAGCATTCTGTGCTGCCGTCCGACAACCACAAATCACAAAAGGCGGGAAAAGCGGAGATTCCTCACCTGAGTCAGTGCTGTACACGAGTCTATAGCTGTCAAACGCTCCCTTCGGCTCCTTCCAGGTTACGCCGAGCGTGTTGGAGCTCAGCTCTTTGAAACGCAGCCTCCTGGGCATCGGCACTGCGAACACAGCGGAAACAAGAGAACGCGTCCCTCAGAAAGACCATCTATTTATTAGGATGTAAAGCTGCTCTGTCGATGAACAAACTCAATCTAATCACAGCCAGCATCTGCAGAGCAAACGCGCCGTTACTCCAGATCAGCGTGGAGCAAAGGCCGTTTGTCCGACAGATAGCGGTTAATTAGATCTGAACACATTAAGGGTGTCATCATCTGTGTCTGAACGTCAAACAGATGGAACGAGAGGAAGCTGCGGACGTCACGCGTGTCCTAACCAAACCTGACGCGATAAAGCTCTAGCCATAAAGTAAATGTGAGTCTGTTTTAGGTCCCACGTCAACTTACATTTGAGAAATACTACAAACGGTTATCGTGGATCGACATAACCAAATATTAACATTGTGGAGTCGTCCAGTGCTGGTTAGATTACCAACTTTACAAACTTCTAAAACCAAAACACCAAAACACTTACTGTAATTATACTCACTGTAATTATGTAAATAATAGCACATGACTTTAAAATATAATATAATCTAATGACAAGTACTCAATTTTTGGATCTGATTACTAAATCTGGATGACATATAATCGGTTTCTACCAGCACTGGTGACGTCGCAAAGTAGTTTAGCGTCTAAAAGCTTGTCGGATCAGGCCTGGTTAGGACACGCGTTTTGACTAAACAAAGTCTTACTTTCTCCTCATGTCATGCAAGATTGGCTGCTCGGCTTTGTGGTGAGACGCATCGAGAAGAAAGCGCGATTTTTGGGAAACAGTCCAAACGAAGTGTCTATTTGTGAGGACGGGTGGAGGGCGTCCATGCACCGCAGTCACCCGTCAGACACATCTACACATGCTCCATCTCCCTCCAGCCAGTGCAGTGTCATTCCTCTCAACACTAAATGCAGTGCAGTATCCCACAAACCCGGGTTTGTGTCTCAGTTAGCAGGCAGGTTAACCTAACGCCGCACAGTTCTTTACAGACGTGTCTCTGTAAAGAGGCTGCGGTTTCTTCTTCAGAACGGATGCAACAGGCAGAAGATAAAACACTGTGTGAAGATCACCAACCTGAATGCAGGACGAGTGTGAAAACGCTCGCTCTCCTCTCAACGGCGGTAAAACGTCCCGGCTCGCGTCCGATCAAAGTGTGTGCGCGTTTGAAACTAAACCGAGTCTTTATACTGCTGATTGATAAATCGCTCAAACACCACCACGCGCACTTCTGTATTGTTGTATTTGCTGACTCGTTCGTTTAATCAGTCACACAAACAGACTGAAACTCTCAAGCTGTTTTTTAGATGATCAAATGTGACCCTGGACCACAAAACCAGCCTTAAGAAGCATGAGTAGATTTGCAATAGCCAAAAATATATTATATACACATTATAATCAAAATTATTTTGCTTTTATGCAAAAAACATCAGGTTATTAAGTAAAGATCATGTTCCATGAAGATACTCTGTAAATTCCCTACTGTAAAAATATCAAAACTTAATTTTTGATTAGTAATATGCATTGCTAAGAACTTAATTTGGACAACTTTAAAGGTGATTTTCTCAGTATTTAGATTTTTTTTTCAGATTCCAGATTTTCAAATAGTTGTATCTCAGCCAAATATTGTCCTATCATAACACCATACAGCAATGGGAAGCTTATTTATTTGACTTTCAGACATATCAATTTTTCAAAAAAATGACTCTTATGACTGGTTTTGTGGTCCAGGGTCACAAATGATGTTTAAGGGTCCTCTCACACCAAGTACAATAAAATAACTAAAAGGACAGCTATAGTTATATTGGTGAACACACTCGTGTTCTGTTTATTCTAAGCATCGCCTGTCGCTTTAAATGCATGAGCTCTTTAAACTGTACAGTTATAGTTGTGGCTCCTGCTGTAATACTGTAATGGGCGGCTGCGTAGCGTCGGCTCTGTGTTCTGCAGACACCTGAGGTGAAGCGGATGGCAGGTATTTGAGTAACAGATCCGAACGTGTCTGCTGGACGCGCTCCAGGAGATCAGCTTCCTTCTGACAGGAGCGTTTCAGAGAGGGAATGCTGTCGCTTTCTGCTACACCGGCGCTTCCTAAAGCTACTGAAAACAGCCACATAAACATGTTTTACGGGATCATAAAAGGAACTAAATGGAGAAGTCGCTCTCGCCACAAGATCTATGGCGCTTCCAACAAGTCCAGCCATGTATTTTGTGTTAAAGAGAGAGTTCACCCAAAAATGAAAACGCTATAATCGTCTTCCAAACCTGTATGAGTTCTTCTGATGAACATGAAACAAGGCGTTCTGAAGAATGTTGGCAACTTAACAGCTGATGTTAGCCATTGACTTACAAATAATGGAAGTCAACAGTTACGTCAACATTTTGGCTAAGCACATATCTTATCTCATGTCCAGCAGACTCATGCAGCAACAACTTGAGAGTGAGTCAGTGATGACAGGATGTTCACCTTTGTGTTAACTGTCCCTTTAAGTAGTGAGAAGGAACACAAGAACTCCAAAACAAATATAGGAAAAGATTCCCTTTCGACCTGGAAAAAAAGTGTTACTGGTCTGACAGATGACCTAAAATAAAACGAGTGAGAGCGATATATGGGTACAATGACAGATAGAGCGATTAACAGAACAACAGAAAACACTTTACAACAACAGATAAGGTGACAGAGCGATACAATGATTGATAAACATCACAGTTAAGAACAGAAACAGCACACGGACAGACAGTCGTACCTTGAGCATGTGTGATTAATACTGATGTGAGTATCAGGACCAGCAGCACTCGAACCCGCATCCTCTCAGCTGATCAACACACACACACACAATTAATCTCACAACATCACAAACCTACACTCATTTAGCAGAGCTAGTATCCAGAGCGACTATCAAATGAAGAGCGTCATCAGTAAAACAACTCAGTTCACACACTTCAAACGAAAAAACTCAATCTCGGATTTACACAAAGTCTATTGAAGAGCTCATTGTTACATTTCAGTTGTTCAATTAATGTTATTCTTCTAGTAAACCGAAAATATCACACTCACCTGCTGTCACAACACATGAACAGAAGAACCGTGAGATCAGCTGAGGTGAATGAATCCGCTGCAGCCGAGCGCGCGCACACACTGAGGGCGGGTGACCGTTGTTTGCCGCGCGCAGTGAGCGGAGAATCTTCCAGCCCTCAGAAGGCGCGAATGAGTTCCCGCCCTTTAATTAAACTCTTCAACGTCTCTCATTCGCGCCGAGCGCGCTGACAGACGGGAATGTCTCACCTCAGACACTGTCATTAGCAAAACGCTGTCCTCCTTCACTTTCTCCTCAGTATTACAGAACATCCACGGACTTTAAAAGACATATAGACACCTTCAAGTGACCGTGAAAGACGCATAAGGATAAACATCAAGTGATGACTGAGGAAGAAATGGAAAGGAGACAGCTACCGCCCGCTTCCGCAATCGCTTACATACTACAAATCCTTAAATCAGCTACAAATGCAAAACATTAATCCAACTCCGAAAGGAAAACACATTATTCAACCCCTGTCAGTTTTCTGAACACTTAATACAATTCACATCTCACATCATCATCATCATCAACACACCTGTGTAAGGTATGGGAGCCCATTAACGCTAGGTAACAAGAAAATCATGCTTTGATAAGTCAATTACGAGATGAAAATACTTTAAAGGGGTCATTGGATGCTAAGTTCACTTTTACATGTTGTTTGAACATTAATGTGTGTTGTCAGTGTATGTACAAATCTGCCCTATAATGATAAAAATCCATGCAGTGGTTTTTAATTCATCTGTAAAAATAATATCCCCTTTTTCAAATCGAGCCGTTCTCAGATGCCTGTCGTTGTGGCGTCACATGACAGAGGACACGCCCACAATAGTTGATTGACATGAGTGTTTTACCTCAGATCAGCTGTAACAGTGAAGATGCAGTGGATTACGTTTGTTTGTGAAGGGAATGAACCTCCTGATCTACATATATCCTCTGAGCAGAGCTCATTTGCATTTAAAGGAACAACCCCTTAGAATGGGTTGATTTTTGCAGAGCTCATTTTGTCAAGGTAAAAAGGGTGTTGTTTTACACAACGATTTAGAATTTTTAACCAAAGTATATTATAGACTTTTCATTAAGACACTAAAGAATCATATCAACTTGCGGAAAATGGGCATCCGATGACCTCTTTAAAAGTCAAAATGATTACATACTAAATTGAAATTGTGGCTTAGTTGAAATTATGACATACAAAATCAAAATGAGATCAAAAATTGAAATGACTAAAATTGTATGACTTAGAAAGCCATAACATCATAATTTTTTATTTAAAAGACTTTTTTGCCTTTTTATTTCATGATCTTGATTCAGTCTTAAATTTTTTCTAATAATACTTTAACTGCAGCTTCAAAGGGTTCTAAACGAAGTACAATTTATATACTTTTTAACCTCAAATGCTTGTCTTGTCTAGCTCTCCGTGAACTGTGTATTCCGGTTCATGACAGTTAGGGTATGTCGATAAACTAATTTTCTTCTCCAACTTCAAAATTGTCCTACATCACTTTTTTTACCATTTTTTGTAAAGGGCATCTGATCTTTTTTGCACGTTTACTTTGTAAACACTGGGTTGGTACTTTTGCTGCAATGTAGGATGATTTTAAAGTTGGACGAGAAAATTAGTTGGGAGTTTATGGACATACCCTTACTGAACTGGAATACACAGAGCTCACGCAGAGCTAGACAAGACGAGCATTTGAGGTTAAAAAGTATAGAAATTGTCACTAGATAAGACCCTTCTGCCTCAGCTGGGATCGTTTAGAGCCCTTTGAAGCCACTTTTAAACTGCATTTTGGAAGTTCAAACTTGTGGACCATAGAAGTCCATTATATGGAGAACATCCCTGAAATGTTTTCCTCAAAAAACATATATATATTTTTTTTACAACTGAAGAACGAAAGACACGAACATCTTGGATGACAAGGGGGTGAGTAATTGATCTGTAAACGATTGTTCTGGAAGTGAACTTCACCTTTAAAGGATCTGAACTCAGAACAGCATACAGATATGGCAGAAGCAGTAAGAGCGTATGGTCGATCCTCAGTGTCTGACAGGCTCTCAAACCCTCATTACTGTGCTGTGCACCACTACAGTCTGCACACTACTAAGGGTTTGAGAGCCTGTCAGACACTGAGGATGAGGTGTTCATCTGGATGTGTTCACACTGGCTCACTGCAGCGCTGGAATGCAGCTCCATGACAGCAGGTCACCAGCGTGACACTCACTCAATCACACACACACACACACACACACACACACTCATTCATCTGCGGAGGCTTCACCGCTGACATCCAGCCCTCTGGCTGTGTGTGTGTGTTTAATCTTTCAATCACAGCTGAGGCATACGTTCAGCTCGTTAACGGGTCAAAAAACGAGATCATTGACTCTGATTCTGATATAGATCAGAAATATATGATCACATATGAGCTCTGTCTCTCACTGTCTGTCCGTGAGCTCCATTCATGATCTTGAAGCAAATCAGACTTTTGATTACAGAATACAGCAAAATTGTACATTTAAAAAAAAAAATGCATGGAATGCATGAAACTAAATGCATGGAATAATTGTTTATAATAAAACTATAGCATGCATTAAGAAAATGGTGACACTTTACAATAAAGTCCAATTAGTTAACATTAGTCAATGCAGTAACTAACAACAAGCAATAGATTTGTTCACTGTTAGTTCATATTAGCTCAGCTCTTTTAGAAACAACTACATGTTTATAACTCACTAGTAAACTGAAATGGGAATCTCTTGTCGTGGCTCGTCTATGGTTTCCAACCCATACCTCAGTGTTTAACATGCAATGACTACTGTTGCTTAGTATTATATTCTGCTAATGTTTATCATGTTGATTTTTGCAGTTATTGAATGTTGATGATTTGAGCAGGACTGATGAACTCACATAAGCTACTGAAGATCGTCTGTTCTGAGTCTTAATTCTCCATCAGACAGAGGCTTCACACAGCAATACACGTGTCTGACCGTCAGCTACACATCTGATCTATTCTGTATCTTGATTACACTTTTGCTGCCATCTAGCGGACTGATTATGTCATTGATTAATAAGAAAGGCAATATATGATGGCAGAATATGTGTCTGTTCAAAGACTGGGGAAGCAAGGTAAGTTTATGTCCATAGCATTTTACACACAGTGGTCATTCAAGTGCTTTACAGAAAAAAAGCATAAAAAGTTTCATATGAAATCTAAAAATAATAAGCAAAAAAAGTAATACGTAAAAACCAATAAACAAATAGTTTAAATGGGACTAACATGAATTAACATTCAGAGGTCTCCTAAATGGAAAACTCTTCAAGAGGAAATTTAAGAAAAAACCACGAGCACATCTCAAAACTCAACATTATGACTCCAATGTCAAACACTCACTCTTTTCATTATACTTTTTTCATACCACTGCTTGTCAAAATATATGATCACTCATGTCACCACATGACTTCAAATCAATAGTCAATTTATAGTGTGTAATATTTAATGTTTAATAACACAGTTGTGTAAGAGAAATGGAAGAGTACTTACTTATCACTTCTTGGCTTGTTTAGCCAAGCTCTTCATAAAAACATGCAAGACATGCTATACATTAAAAAACCAGCACGTGTCGTTTCCATCTCGTTTTAAAAAATAACAAACGATCTCTAAAACGAACAGTTCTCTCCTTATATATGAAGAGTCAAGCAATAGAATGATGAGTTCATCCAAATGTCACAAAAAGCTTATGGACATAATCATAAGTCAGTCACTGTAGTGAGTTGCTGTTTGTTTGACATTTTGGTCAGATTTTGTTATTGTTCATTTAAAAACCAGGAAAAAAAATTCGTTCCGAAGTCCCGATCTGAATCAAAAGATCTGCGAACTCATTCCAAAATTCGATCTAAAATCCGAAGCTCGATCTGAATAATGATTCCTGAACCGATCCGAAGTTCATTCTGAAGCAAATGATTGGCTCTCAGGAGTCCCGGGGCACTGTTTTAATGATATAAGCTCGTGGTCTAAAGCGCCACTTAGCGTCCGAATCCACTTTTGCTATTTTAAGGATGGAAAAATGGTCTGCACCCTAGGAATGGTCTAAAAGAGTTGTCCCTGTTCTCTTCAAAAGTCATGTGTGTGTTGGGCATAAATGTGCATTACATCAATCATGTTTACGGTTATAAAATGTATTTGATCCGAAACCGATCGCTGACAAGTAGTTGATGTTACCGTACAAAACTGTGTTTATTTGACACAAACTGGCTGCCGTTAGTGTTCAGTACCTAAAGATCCTGTATATGAATGTATTTGACAGGAAGCGCCTGCGACCGCTGACACTAATTTGAAGTTATTTTATATGAACAGAAAATGTATTTGTCAGGACTCCGGGCTGATCAGGGGCCTACCTCGCTGATTACCATCTGCAGTACGATGCATTGTTGTGGAAATGAACTAGTTTCCCGTGCAAAAATACATACAGTAGATTTAATTGCATTTATATTTAGATATTTAGACTGGACTGCATGCTAGCTGGCTACTGTGCCCCAGAGCATAATGTATTGAACAAGGAGCTGTGCTTCTAATCACAGGTGGAGAGCTGTAGTTCCAACCACGTTAGTTTGTGACGCTGTTTGCGAATGTTCGATTGAACTATGGTTTCGGGAAACACAGACTCGTTGAACTATGTTGGTAAGGACGGAACCATAGCTGTCTATCGTTATCCTATATCATTGATTGCTCTACTTCTTCCTTTTGTGTGTCTTGTTCTGTGCCAGATTGTAGTTTGCTCTTGAGTGCTCTTGTTTTTTTTCTCTTGTCAGTTTGTACAGTTTTGTTTTTTTTTCCTGTTGGCTCCAGGATTCTCTGCCTGTCCTGTCCTGTCCTGTCCTGTCCTGTCCTGCTCCTCTGTCAACCCCTTTCCAGGCTTCATCTGTCCCAGGGATCCTGGAGAGCAGCAGCCCTGCATAATTTTGCTTCAACCCCAATCAAACGCACCTGAACAAACTAATCAAGGTGTGAAGGGTTACTAGAAAGCAACAGGCAGGTGAGTTTTCATTAGGGCTGGAGCTGAACTCTGTAGGGCTTTTTTTGCTGAGTTTGCTTTTTTCGAATAAACTCATAACCTCCACCTGCATTTGGGTTTTCTCTCTGTTACTGCCCGTGACAGTATTTATTTGACAGAGACTGCGATTGCTGACTGGTCTCAAAACGAAACTCTCTTAACACTTGTATGTCTTGTAACGCTGATCCTCTTCCGCCAGGAGGTGGCGACAACTGCCCGTAAAAAAAAAAGTATGTCATTGAATCATTCATTCAGATTTCAATAGTCAAACAAGTCTTAATGAAGTGACACACTGACTCCTTCATTGAATGTTTTTTTTTTTTTTTTAATGAATATATTTAAAAGACTTTAAGCAATGAACAGTTTGTCAGAACCACTAGTAAATTACGTTATTTTGTTTAGTTTTCTAATCTTTTTTTCTCCAGAATCGTGAAAGAATCGTGATCTCCAATTTATTAAAAACAACTGGGATTCTCAATTAATCCAGAATCGTGAAGCTCTTGTTTACATGTTGTTTATTTCTGCATATAATTCATTAAAATGGAACTTTAATTTCATAAAGTTCAAAATGCACCTACATTTTTTTGCATTTTGTCTTTTTCAGTTGAATAAAGGACTATTTTTCCTATGTATTTCTTCATTGAGGATTTCTTAAGAAAAATTTAAAAATCTCGTCTCGTGTCTCGTCACATCCCTATTCAGTAGGCTACTTTTTTTATTTTTTTTTATTTTAGAGCACTATTTATTTTCCATTCAGTATCTATTTTAAAAACTATCGGTCAATTAATCGGTATCAGCCAGTGTGGTCCAACCTAGTTATCGGTCGACATCTACTCAGTACACAGACGATGAACTTACACGTGATTTGTAGTAGTGATGGGAAGTTTGGATCATTTTACCGACTCTGACCTTTGAGTGTCGTTCAGCAAAATGAACAAATCGTTTAAGAACGACCCGTGGATGCGCATCCCAGAGCCTGTGCTACATGAGCTTTTGTGCTTAAAAAGTATACTCATTTTTATGTTTCGAAAAAAAATGAACAATCATTTGGCTAGATAAGACCCTTCTTCCTCGGCTGGGATCGTTTAGAGCCTTTGAAGCTGCATTTAAACTACACTTTGGATGTTCAAAATCGGGGCACCAATGAAGTCCATTATATGGAGAAAAATCCTGAAATGTTTTCCGCAAAAACCATAATTTCTGTACATGATCCCTTACTGAAATTACATTGGATTTATTAGCAGTCACATGATAATGAGTTGTTACAGATTTTGCTGACTTCATGTGATTTATGTTGTAAATATTATGACTCCACACTCTTACTACAGCTACTCCAGTCAATCACTGCAGTTCTTCAGACACTCTGAGACAAACTCCATCAAAAGGCAAAATGAGTTGTAGAATAATTTATCATTTTTAATATTTTTAGAGGAACAAAGGATCTTAACACAATAAAACGGGTTTCAAAACAAATATAATTGCGCAAAAATAGTTCTATAATTAATTTGAACAGATATCCATCGCAAAAGACAATTTACAGAATAAAGCTTCATCTCTTTACATAATCATACAAAACCCATAATTCCACAGTCAGCAGAAAATCACATCAATTAATATCATTTCAGATGTGAAATTACAAAAAAAAAAAAAAAAAAAAAAACACACACAGCTCATGACATGATGACAAACTGTGTTTAACACAACAGCAAAACCTTAAAAGGTGAAAGTTCATTGATTCAGTCAGTAAAAGACCTGCAGAAGAACACTGATGTGTGTGTGTATGTGTGTGTGTGACATCATTCTTCATCATTCTGTGACATCAGTGTGTGTGTGTGTGTGAGATCAGGTCACCTGTACTGGTGATCAGAGTCCTGCAGCGCTGTGATAGTGGTGAGACGATGGTCCTGCGGCGATGAGCTGTTTCTGGATCAGTGTGATGTGACGTGTTTCTACAGCGCTGCGATCTTGCTGGCTTCACGTACTCCACTGAGATACGCACCCGTCACCGTCTGAGGAAAGTGTCTGTTTGTGGCCTGCAGAAATACAACCAATTAACAACAACAAACATATTTAATCATCTAGTAACAATTAGTGATGCAACAACACAGTTTGCCCACTGTTCAATAAATAATTTGGTTATTTAATAAGAGTTTTGGTTTGGTTCTGTGTTTTATACTCGGGCACAGGAACAGTAGTAGATCACGATACTCTCTCTCTCTCTCTCTCTCTCTCTCACTGCTTTTGTTATATTTGTGTGTCTCTCATAGGCTGGTCAAGATTACTACTTTTTGTTTGGTGATATATTGCTCCAGAAGTAACTGTGATGAATGATATTATTTTTTATCATTTTTGTCATTTTTTGGCTATTTTATGTCACCGACTATATAATGATAATATTTCAGCAGTATCAATCAGTACTAGTCATTGCAGTTACAGTGTTACACCAACAGGTGGCGGCAATGGACCGTCTTTATGAGTGTGAGTGTGAGTGTGTGTGTGTGTGTGTGTGTGTGTGTGTGTGTGTGTGTGTGTGGTTTCGTTTTTATATCCTGGTGGGGACCTAACCCTGAATACACACAGACTCATGGGGACTCGTGTCACCGTGGGGACCTAAATTGTGGTTCCCATGGGTACAAAAGCTTATAAATCATACAGAATGAGTTTTTTTGAGAATATAAAAATGCAGAAAGTTTTCTGTGAGGGTTAGGTTTAGGGGTAGGGTTAGGAGACAGAAAATACAGTGTGGACAGTTTAAAACCACTGCGCCTATGGAGAGTCCCCACAAGGACAATAAATCAGACGTGTGTGTGTGTGTGTGTGTGTGTGTGTGTGTGTGTGTGTGTGTCTCTACAGTGCTGTGACCATTTTAGTGGCATGTGCGACTAAAAACTCCTGCGTGCGACTGAAAAAATATTTATGAGCATCAGTGCGACTGACCCCAGCAGCATATTTGTGTTTGCGCTGAGGGGAGATTCAACAGTTTCTATGTGTTTTTGCAGCGTTGAGTAATGAATCACACACATATCTCACCAATCCTCTCATAAACTAAGTGTAAATAAGAGATTGATTGTGCAGTGTAGAGAGATTCACTCATTATAATGGAACTTTGCGATGAACTAAGATGAGTGACAGATTTAATGATTATTGAGGGAGTTTGTAAATGAGACACTGATTTAATACAACAGTTCAATAAACAAGAAGTTAATATTAAGTGACTTACATTGTCTGATATAACACTATTGCCTGATTTTGCTCTATTTCGTCGTCAAAAGTAGTTTGAAACAGTCACAACTGAGCCGCTGCACATCTCCATTCAAACACAGCGCTGTTTCCTTTATGAATGAACGTGTGTTTTTAAACGAATCTAGTGAGTCAATGAATCAATGTCTCATTCATAAAGACACTCACTTGCTTTATTCCTGAATGAATCAGCTGTTTGAATGAATCAAATGAATGAATGATTCAGTAATTATGATTTCAGTTATTTAAATCATTTAATATTTCTGTATTCAAAATTTAATATTTAAAACATTAATCTCAGCATGAATTTATGAATTTGATTGCTTTCATGTCACCTCTGAGCCTCATTAAACATATGAAAATACACCTACGAGACACTTCTGTGTTCTTCTGTGCACCTCTGTAGTCCTAATTCATTTGTTAATACTGATTTCATTTGATTGGTCACTTATTCTTATTCTGCTTGTTCTTATTCTGTTGTTGTAATTAGAAATTTTAAAGGATGCACGTGCAAGAAAGACGACGACAGCGGCTCTCAAAAACACAAGTCAATATAGAATATACACATACACTTTCAGAGAATGATGAGCACAGACGAATATCAACCGTCCATAGTGTCTGACACAATGGAAGCTGCTTCAAAGATTTTAAAATTAATTATGAAACTTTCATTTCAGCTGTAAAGCAGCTCAACAGAAGACAACGCAGTCATTATTCAGACCAACTGATTCAGTTCAGTTCAGTGACAGTGACACATTTTGTCATGAATGATTTACTCGTCCACCACAATGATGTAAATCAATGAGTCTTTGCTCAAATATGAACATATTCAAAATAAACACTGACCAGTAATCGACGTGCATGAGAATTAAACACAGCTCACGAATCCTCACCTCTCCGGCGAAGAACAGCTTCCCCTGGACGTCTTCGGCGATGATGTCGTAGGCCTCGCCGCTGCCGCCCGTCTTCACGAAGCTGTAGGACATCCGAGACCACGGGTCTCTGCTCCAGTGAGTCACGAAGAACCGGACCGGATCCGGAACGTCCTGCGGAGCAACGTCAGAAACACAGAGTCCGAATGAGCCGAGACCACAGCGAACACGATCGACGCATCAGCGAGATTACACACTGAGCAAATGACGTCACCTGCTCCTGAAACAGCTCCCTGAGGACGCTCATGCACAGATCCACCACCTGAGAGTCCTGGAGATCTCTGAGCAGAGACAGAGCGTCGCCCGTGATCACCGTCATCAGCACACACTCGTCACCCTGCACACACACACACACACACACATTGTTTCCATACCATGAAAGTCAATGGCTGCCAGCAACTGTTTCTTTCACAACATTCTTCAACAGAAAGAAGAAACTCATACAGGTTTGAAACAACAGAAGGTGAGTAAACGATTTTTGGGTGAACTGTCCCTTTAAGAGCGACAGGTGTAAATGAGAGTTCATCTCGTGTTCAGAAAGGAGCGTCGCACCTGCGGACACATGTCGTAGAACACGCTGAACAGGCCTCTCTTCTCCGGACAGGGCGGGACGTGGCCGAAATAATCCGCTCCCTGGATTTTACCGTCCCAAAAGCGCGTGGGGAACTGGAGCGCCACCTGAAACGAAGCGTGGAGCGGTGAGCGCTTTAGCGGGCGAGAGACATTGACAAACACAACACAACACTCACTCGCCTTCTCAATGACTCCGGCTCCCAGACTGTGGATGGCTTTGAGCTTCCTGTCGGGCAGAGGAGGACTGAATCCGATGACGTTCTTCTGCAGCAAAGCCAGCGGCGCCGTCACCAGAACCTGCGACACACGGCGTCCGTCAGACGGATGAGGTGAAAAAACACGACAGAACGGTGAGGAGCGACTGTGACCAACCTTCTGTGCGCTCCAGCGAGAGCCGCAGCTCGACGTCACCGTCACTCCCTCTCCAGAATAATCCACGTGCTGCACCTGCAAACACACACCTGAGCGTGAGCTCATGAAAGCGTGACGGCGGTGAGGAGCAGCAGCGTGTGTGTGTTTGAGCTGAAATACCGCGGTATTGAGCCTGATGTCGAGTCCCTGAGCGAGTTTGTGCAGGACAGACGAGTATCCGTCAGTGAGCAGCGTGTGATCACCAGAGAACTGAGCGAAACACTCGTTATGATCCCACGAGCGCGCCGACACCTGCGCACACACACACACACACACACACAGATATACATGAACAACACCCTCAACCAATGTTCCCTCTAAGCTGCGGCCGCACAGAAGAAATAATGTGCCATTACAAATAATGTAACATGAGTTGAGAAAGACATTTGATCGTATTCTAGTAAAAGTGAAATAATTGCAATGCTCCGGTTACAATCGGTGAATGCGGTTTACAGGTTTCACAGAAAGAGAACAATATGCACCACATGAGTCACTGTAGAAACCCAACAGCCTACTTTAATAGTTGCGGACAAAATAGTTCAACACGAGAGTCAACGCAATCACATGTGAAATAAAACTTACAGAACAACAATTTACAGATCATGTACTCATCCCTTGTCATCCAAGATGTTCATGTCTTTTTTTCTTCAGTCATAGAGAAATTGTTTTTTTGAGGAAAACATTTCAGGATTTTTCTCCATATAATGGACTGATATGGTGCCCCGAGTTTGAACTTCCAAAATGTAGTTTAAATGCGGCTTCAAACGATCACAAATGCGGTTGTAAACGATCCCAGCCGAGGAAGAAGAGTCTTATCTAGCGAAACGATTTTCATAAAAATAATACAATTTATATACTGTTTAATCTCAAATGCTCGTCTTGTCTTTCTCTCCCTGAACTCTGTGTATTCTGGCTCAAGACAGTTAGTGTATGTCGAAAAACTCCAATCGTATTTTCTCCCTCAACTTCAAAAATCATTTCAAAATCATCCTACATCACTGCAGAAGAACAGACACAGTGTTTGCAAAGAAGATCAAACACCCTTAACAAAAAAGGTAAAACAGTGATTTTGAAGTTGAGGGAGAACATGAGATGGGAGTTTTTCCACATACACTAACTGACATGAACCGCAACAAACACAGTCCAGACAGAGAAAGACAAGATGAGCGTTTGACATTAAAAAGTATAGAAATTGTATTATTTTAATGAAAACAACTGATCGTTTCACTAGATAAGACCCTTCTTCCTTGACTGGGATCGTTTACAACCGCATTTGTGATCGTTTGAAGCTGCATTTAAACTGAATTTCGGAAGTTCAAACTCGGGGCACCATATCAGTCCATTATATGGAGAAAAATCCTGAAATGTTTAACTCAAAAAACATAATTTCTTTTTTTACAACTGAAGAAAGAAAGACATGAACATCTTGGATGACAAGATGTGAATCACATTATATGTGAATCTCTGTTTAGGAAGTGAACTTCTCCTTTAAAGAAGAGTGGCTTGATTAAATAGCAAATGATGGGCACAGAACCGTAACAAACTCATTTACAGTCACACACAGATTTACTGTGTAAACTGTACTTCATAGTGATGTTTAGATAGCGATATAAGAACTCACATGATCAAATATTTAACTTACAGATCTCAGTTTAAATGCTTCTGTCTGTCATGATATTATATTTTATTATTTTAGGCCTATATATGGTCCACAGTGGACAAAAACGTCCATCTCAAAAAAACTGTCATAAAAATGTGAAGGTTTGGAGCACAGACTTAAGAAAACCCATGGCAGATTATTGTTGAAGTAGAAAAAGTTTAAAAAGTGAAACCAAAAAAAAGTTATAGAGGTTTAAATTTAAGAAAATGCTTTATGAACAATACTTTATATAAAATATATATTTTATAAACATGTTAAACTCTAAACTTGCTAGAAAACCAAAGCCATAAATCTGAACAAGTTGTGTTCCAAATTTGAGGTTGAGATCTCAAAAAAATGAGCTTTCAGTAAGATTTTGTTTGGGTGCAGTACCAGATTTTCCCCATCAGATTCCAGCAAAACTTGAATTGATTTGCAGTAGAGTTTTTCTATTTCAAATATTACAAGAATGCACACAATTTTGTTTATGACACACATACAAACCACACTCTGACATCCATAACAACACACCCACACGATTATAGCTGCATTATTTATCCAATTGTCTCTATAATACGCAGAAACAGAAAACAGGAATAAAGTGAGTATTGGCCAAATAAAACAAAAATAGGACCATCTGGTAAAAATTTTTCAAAATTTAATTTTGAAGCTTTGCCAACAGAACGAAAGTCTATTAACCAAAACTGCATAATTTTACAGTTCAATGTCACTGTGATTAAAAGCAGCAGTTTTAATGGGCTTCAATGGTCCTGAGAGGAACTATATTTCTACCAAGTGCAAAATAGATTTATTAAAGGAAATGGGGGTGAAATAGTAACAATCCCCAAAAAACACACACCTGTGCTAATATTTATGCAGCTGGCAATAACACAGGCAACATGATCAAAAAAAAAGAACTGAAAAGGACAAAAATGTCCAAAAGGTTAACACATATTTGACCTTGTTTTTTCTCTTCTGCTCATCAAGACTGGGTTTGTTTGATCAAAATAACAGTAATATTGTGAAATATTATTGCAATTATTGGTTTCCTGTTTTAAGATACTTTCAAATGTAATGTATTTCTGTGATATCACAGATCCCAAAAAATATTAAGCAGCACAACTGTTCCTAACACTGATAATAATCAGAAGGATCATGTGACACTGAAGACTGGAGTAAAGATGCTGAAAATCCAGCTGCGCATCACAGAAATAAATAAATTTACTCACACACACACACACACACACACACACACACACACACCCTGATCCAGTGTGCTTCCGCAGGCATATTCCAGGTTACTGAGATGAAAGTGCAGAACTTTCTCCTCCAGGTCGGTGAACTGAAGTCCAGACTCCTGCAGGAACGTCTTGTACACTTCCTGGATCTTCTCTGAACATCCGGCACAATACGAACAGACAAACCCACATCAGTTTTACCCTCAACTGCAGCATTACACCAGATCTGATTTTTTATGGATGAAGTGTTGCTGCTCAAGACAAATTTCTCCAAAGGGAGACAATAAAAGTAAACCAAACTATAATGGATGATCAGTGCATCACGTGACGTGAGTCTCACCGCCCAGCGGTGCATCCTGGGACTGGGACTTGTCTTTCCTCCACTCGGAGACGGCGTCCAGCACGGCGTTAAAGTGGAAGTCCATGCGTTTGTCCAGAGCCGGATCGGTGACGTGTCCGCCTTCCTGAATGAGCTCGCAGCGCACGCCCAACTTATGCATCCGCAGACCCAACTCAACACAAACACAGCAACAGCAGATCCGTCACAACACACACCGCAACCACACAGACTGTATGTGCGTGTGTGTGTGTGTGTGTGTGTTACCTGCTCGCACATCAGAGCGATGGGGTTGTTCACGCAGCCGTTCACAATCTGAGCTCCGCGCCCCACCGTCACACCCAGCGTCGTATCGTCCCAAACTCGCCCTCCGATTCGATCCCTGGCCTCCAGAACCACCACCTGTCCACCAATCACAAAACACACCATACACACCACACACATCTTATAAAACAGACCGTTCGGCTCTTTATTCTGACCGGACGGCCAAAGTATAATAATTGTTCATTTAATATTTTAATTTTCATTAATAATGAACTATTTTTATTTGCAAGAATAAATGTATTTTGTTTTTGTTTTAAACAGAGACAGAAATGTTTTAATTTTCAGTCTCTCTCCAGTCAGTCCAGAACCACAACAGCTTTTTATAATAATTAAAATCTCTCTTGGACAGACGGAAGGGAGCTGAGATGAATTTAATCATTACAAACACACAAACAAGCAACAACGGTATAACTTTGCCAACATTTGTTTTATTATTGTCATAAATCATTCCGTTAACCCAGTCGCAGCTACTGCAATCTGCAATTGAGGGGACCGGCCTGTGGTCCCCACAATGTTAAAAAAATATTAAAAATAGTAAATGGTGTTTATCTGAAAGTGTAATGATGCAAACACGTTTTCTGTGAGGGCTAGGTTTAGGGTTAGGGTTGGGTTAGGGGATACACAATATCGTTTGGTCAGTATAAAAACTATAGAAGTCTATGGAAAGTGTGTGTGTGTGTGTGTGTGTGTGTGTGTGTGTGTGTGTGTGGTTACTTGAGAAAACAGTTTTTACAGTTTAATATGCTGCTGTTCAAAAGTTTGGGATCAGTGAAGTTATTTTTTTTTTTTTAAAGAAGTTTCTTGTGCTCATCATTTGATACAAATACAGAATATTATTTCACAAAATAATACTGTGAAATATTATCGCAATTTAAAATAAAAGTTTTATATTTTAATATAGTTTAAAATATAATTTATTCCAGTGATCAAAGCTGAATTTTTAGCATCATTACTCCAGTCTCCATCCTTCTGATGATCATCAATGTTGGAAACACTTGTGTTGCTTAATATTTTTTGGGACCTGTGATATTTTTTCAGGATTCTTTGATAAATAAAAAGTTAAAAAGAACAGCGTTTATTCAAAATAGAATTTGTGTTACTTTTATTCTGCAAGGATGTGTTAAATGGATAAAGTGTTAGTAAAGACTTGTATTGTTAGAAAAGATGTCCATTTTGAATAAATTCTGTGCTTTTGAAGTTTTTATTCAAAGAAAAAAAAATATCACAGGTTCCATAAATAAATATTAAATAAAAATAAAAATAAGCAGCACAACTGTTTCTAACAGTGATAATAAATCAGCATATCAGAATGATTTCTGAAGGATCATGTGACACTGAAGACTGGAGTAATGATGCTGAAAATTCAGCTACGCATTATAAAAATAAATACTATTTTAAAATATATTTAAATGGAAAGCTGCTGTTTTAAACTGTCATACTATTTCACAATATTAGTGTTTGTTCTGTATTTCTGATCAAATAAATGCAGCTTTGATGAGCAGAAGAAACTTCTTTGGAAAACATTAGAAATCCTGTCGTAGTGATTCAGAACGTTTTAATCCGTATTAATCCAGAAACTCAGCGTCGTACCTGCATGCCGAAGTTCTGGAGCTGTCGAGCAGCAGCGAGTCCCGCGACGCCCGCGCCGATCACCAGCACCTTCTGCGCAGACGCACGGAGAGACGCCCATATTATTACACATGCGGTCACCGCACACATTACACTCTGCTGCTTTTCCTTTGTTTTCCTGTGCTCATGACAGTATGGAAGAAGTTCAACATTCAAAAATCACACCTTTCCTTTTTGCTGTGCGCCTCATGTTTATGAACACAACAACAAGGGAACGGCTCCTTACACTGAGACACTGTTTTCATGACAAAGACATTTCCCCCTTAAACTCTCACGAGCGTGACGATTCTCCACATTCTCACTCATCACTATCAAACACAACGGCGCTTTCATCGTCTCACGTTGTGCTGTGACTCGGGCAGCAGCGGCCATTTGATCTGCAGCGCTCCGGTGTTGATCAGGCCCTTCCGGGTCATGAAGTACAGAACCCTGTCCAGCTCCTGCACGCAGCGGACGCGCACCAGACCGCGCACGATCACGTGAGGAGCGCACTTCTGCAGCGTCAAAACCTCCTGCACACAAACGGCAAACGTGACAGAACGTCAACACAATGCAGACGCAGCAGGTTAGACACAGATTCTCTGGGGTTTATCCTGCCCTGACACACTCAAACAAGTCCAAACCTGCTCTGAGCCGAGATCTCCTGCGGACGGGAGACGCTTCGGTGCTTATAAACACGATAATGATGAGAGACTAAACCCGACTAAAACCGAGAAAGCCTTTTGAACGTCCCGTTACTCGAAGCGCCTGCACGTAAACTATTCGTCACCTTGCAGTCTCGGTTCCAGGCCGCCAGCACCAGGTTCCTCAGCGCCAGATACATGGTGGGATCTCTGGAGAACTCTGGGAACTCGTACAGCTCGTCCAGCTCCATCATGTCGGGTCTGACGCACAAGGCCTTCCCACACTCGTTCGGCTGATAGAAGGGCTGGAAATAGGGCGAGAGTCCAGGAACTACACACACACACACACACACACACACACACACAATCGATCACTGTGATGTTCGCGGTTCAGCCAATATCTGCCAAATAAACCCCGATTACAAGACGACACCACAGCTGTAAACATACATATATATCAGCATACGTCAGTAGTGATTAGTCACAGTACATTCAGACAACTGCAAGTGCTCTGTTTAAATATGCAAATGAGGCATTCTCTTATTAAATATGCACTAATTTGCATAAACATCCAGAACAGAAATCTGAACATTTTTTTGATTCTGGATTTTTCTTTTCATCACTCCATAAATTAGAAAATACTGTCAACAGACAGGAAACAAACACATTTTTACCATGTTTTAGGAATAAACAGTTGTAAAAACAACACTGAACAAACCTCCACAACACACAGAGGAATAAAACTGTAACTTTCATGTTTGCAAAAGAAAAAAACTCTTTAAGAATATGGATTGGAACTCAAATCTACACAAGGTTCGTACAGATAATCTAAAATGAAATACCAGGACTTTTCAAGCACTATTTTTTATAGATCTGTATCACGCTTGAAAAATGTGGGTCTCTATTCGCACTTTGAATATTGAGAGAGTGGCCTGGCCTGCTTTGATTATGGCTGCACTTATTGTTTGCACTTAATACGACTATTTTTGTTTATATTTGTAAAAAGATCTTCAGTTAGGAGGTCAAACGTTCTAGAAGCTCATAATTCATGTACAGTTCTAATGTCTGAAGAGAATCACATGAAATCATACAGGAGAGACGCCAGTCAGTTGAGTTTGTAATGTATGTAAATGCAGGAAATGGGATTCAAATTGAAAACATTTTCCCTCCTTTTGCGTCCCCCCCACCTCCCCACTTCTCAAACCAAAGTTACACCCTTGCACTGCATCATGGTATATGTGGGATATTCACATTGAATTTTATTACAGGAGTAATGGTTTATAATTATAGTATGTGTGTATTTGTGATGAAGCTATAGCATGTGTGCATTTATACTGAATGTTTTTACACTACCGTTTTTCATACAAATAGGCTACATATAAAACTATGTAGTTATATTTTTACCATGGTATTGAGGTGCCATTATGTGTGGTTTTAACTGTGTTTATCATGATTTAAAATGAATGCTTGCTACTATGGGAGACCAATGCTTAATAAAAAAAACTGGGTCAGATCAATTTTTCCAGATGTTACTGATTGATAATGAACAAAAATTTACCTCTGCATCCTCAAGCTACTATCAAATTTCTAAGAGACAAAAAAGTGATATTACTACTATTATTATTATTATTATTATTATTATTATTATTATCATTATCATTATCAGACAACCCAAACCTGTTTCTTGTTTTGAAACAATATAACTCATTAGAACATGAGGATATTAATTTTTCTATTTACATATTTATTTTGTTAGTGAAAATAATGGTCAGGCTTCTACAACTTTCACTTCGGAGCAAAAATCTGACTTTAAACTTGAAAGAAATAAAGATTTGACATTTATCGTGATTATTATTGATATCGACTGATATGAAAACAATTATTGTGATCATTTTAATGCCCATATCAGGTCAGGACTCGGAGCGCGGATCACGAATCATTTGACTTGGATCTGCCCTGCGTTCCATTCGGAGGGACTCATCCCTATGCCCTGATCCCTTCAAAGTGTTCACCCTCCGGAGTGACAGCGTCAAAGGGTTGAAGGGTGTAGGGGACCAAACAACTGTTTCTTGAAGTGCCCTTCTGCGTCATCATCCCGTGACCAAATGGAGGCGCCGTCATCATGGAAAGAATCAGCGCAAAGGATGATGGGGGCACAAAGTGTCCATCAATTGAACCCTTCGAAATCCTTCATGCCGAAGGCCCCTTTGAAGTGGCCAGTTTTGAGCACTTCAGTTTGGAATTATTGTTTTCACTCCAAAGTGCCCTTCGGAGGATATAACCCGTTCGGAAAGCACCGCTGGACTTCAAATCACGTATCGCGCATCATTTGATTTGAATCATTCAATTCGTGAAATAATTCACAAACCCGTTCTGAATCAGATAATCTGCGATATGCGGTTGAGTTTTGAAAAGCTCAGTTTTACCAATCATTACATGCTTTTTAAAAGTGTTACAAGCGATGTCGAAATTTGAAAATAAATGCCTCTTTTAATTAGTATGTATGACGGAGTCACGAGTCTGAATCAATCGGAGCGGTTCCAGCGTAACTGACTCAATTGATTCGGTTCATCTGTTCCTCTTTGCGTTTTTCAGCCATGTTTACACAACACGGTCAGCACTACTACTGGCTTAACTAGTTTTATGAAATGAACTGAAATAAGTGAAAAAGGTATGATATTTTTTTGAACTGTGTGAAAAGATGTGTGCTTATTGACTAAATTAAACACTTATGTCTTAGAATATTGCTATTTTCGAAGGGGTTTTCCAGGCCTTAAGTTTCAGAAAGTCAAATTCAAGCACTTCAAGAACTTTAAGCACCTCGTACGAACCCCGTCTACAGACGCAAATAGATAATAAGATAAACATTTCAAAGTGTGTTTTGGATGTTTTCTTTCCAAAATCAACCAGTGCCAGAGTTTTATCCAGTAAATGACTCACTGTGAGGTTGAGCAGCTCGCCGTTGCTCGGGCCGCTGGTTGCCGTGGGGCTGGTTGCTAGGGGAGGCGGACGGGCTCATGCCCACACAGTCGGGGTAATAGGCGGAGAGGAACGGACTGGCGGGACTGTCCTTAAACAGCGGCGGCAGGATGAGCATGGAGAGCCACCAGCTGTCCGTGACGCCGGCCACACGCTAATCACAACAACACACATCAACACAATGACGTTACAGCACGGCCAAAATGCCATCAGATGTTGCTGAACTGCATGCTTTTTCATGAATGTGGATGGAAGTGTTTTAATGCTGTGATAGTGCATGAGGTGAAGATGCTGCTGTTGTTTTACCACGTCCTCCGGCTGAGAGCACGCGTCACTTCCTTCCACCTGCGGAACACAAGCACACACACACACACACACAGTGAGAGAACGGCACACGCTCCGGCGACACGGCGTATCGTGAAGCGCTTCTTACTTTGACGCTGTTGAGCTTCATCCCGCAGCGGTACGACGAGGCCAGCGCGGCCGTCAACTGCGTCTCTTTACTCAGCTGACGCCATTTACCGCAGTCGGCTTTAGTGCACTGAACCTGAGGAACACACGTGCAGACACACGATTAACGTCTTCGGTCACAGAACACGCACTTCAACACCGACTATAATCTCCCACTGACTCAAACAGTCCTTCATTTGGATTTGATAGAATTCACCGAAAAAAGTCTCACCCAGTAGGGCAGCTGCTGGTCGGCCATGAAGGCTTTGAGGCTGGGTTCGCTCTTCCCGTTGCCGGTCCAAACCCGCTTCCACGAGGAGAAGGTCTCGTATCCGTCTTTATGACTGCAGGAGCACAGACGTGCGGTTAGCGTGACGCGCGGCAGCGGCAGGCATTCGCCTCCATAGCCATCAGCACTCACCTCCTGTAGTAATGGTCGAAGCACTCGTTACAGAAGTGCTCGCCGCACGACAGGTGATACCAGCGCGACGTGTAGCCGTTTCTCGCACACCTGATGAAGACGGACGGAGCGGGACGAGCGATTGAGAGATCAGCAGTTCAACACACTCACCTCAAAACACTCAACACAACAACGGGTTTGAACGACTAGAGAGAGAAAGACACACACACACACTCACACATTCGGCCTCATTCATGAAACCTGCGTAAATTCTGAGTAATTTGTGCATAAAACAGACCTTCACGAAAACTGTCCTGCAGATTCACAAACGCTTCATAAATGTCTGATTTTATTGTTAAACATGTACGTTAATGAATTCCAGTAATTCGTAAATAGTGCGCTTGTGCACGCCCATTTACAATTATCATAATCAATAGTCAATAATTACAATTATCAGGTTTGGCTGCAGTATATTGCATAAATGCAAAAAAAGACTACTAGGCCATATGCCTAACAAACCGGCTCATCGCCCCACAGTAGAGAGGGGCGGGGTGAGCAGAGCTCATTAGCATTTAAAGCAAAATAAATGTGGGTGGGTCTTCCCCCAGAAAATAAATACTGGAGGATGTCATTTACTGTAGTCTGCTGCAGTGTAAATATTCCGCCTTGTTGGCAGGGGCTACATTACGTCCGCCCGCGAGTGTAACAACATTACAAAAGACGCTGATTAAATGACATTGCCATGGGCGTAAATGATAACGCGTGTCACACTGTTTTTGGCGCAAGAGACCCGAGTTCGCGTCCGCCCTTTGCTGAGATTGTTCTTCTCCCTTTTCACATCTCATATCACAACGGTATGGCATTTGTTTTCAATGAAGATAAAAAATAAAGAAAACAATCGAAAGTTTAAATAAAGTGTCCAGTAGGGTTAGGTGTATCTGAAGGTGCGTTCACGCCATATCAGAATTCCCGTAATTACGAGATTCCAACTTGTAAAAAGCGTTCACGTCCTCGTAGAACTCGTAATTACAACGTGTGAAGCGGGAGTCTTCTGAGAGCTACGACTTGTACCACCTGACCAATGTAGGCTCCGTTTAGGCGATGATAGTGTTGCCATAGAAAAGCATAATAATTCCAAGTCTGAGGACGTGAACAGCTCCGTGTAGAACGTCACATGTGACGTTGTCATCACGAAATGACAGTAATTATGATATGGAGTGAACGCAGCATGAGCAGCAGGAAAACTCAGATGCTTTGTTTACTAACTGCTGTGTTGTGGCCGTGCAGCAGGTGCAAGTACTTAATGAAAAAAAGGAATGGAGTTCATTTATTTGAGCCAAGTGGAATGGATTCCTCATGTATTCACTGAATTAGAGATGGTAAAAGTAGGTGGGTCCACTTTTACCATCATTGGTCTTCAAAAGTGGGTGCGTCCTGTCCCACCCACATACAATGGTTCCGGCCACGATTTAAAGGAACATGCAATAGAACGCCTCGCTGATTTTGACAAGGTAAAAAGGGTGTTGATTTACACAACCACTGAGACATTTTAAGCAAAGTATATTATAGACTTTTCATTAAGACCCTAAAGAATCATATCAACTTGTGGAAAATGGGCACCCGATGACCCCTTTAAAATGAACAGCTGGTGACGCTTTTGGTGACGCAGCGTTTTTCCAGCTGAAGCGCTTTAGCTGCTCTCATTTAGAATAATCAAAGCAGCAACGTATTACTAGTATCTTATTTGTAAGAATTTTACTAAATAAAAAAGCAGTAACCAGTAATATTGAGTTGTACGCAGTCGAACAAGTAGGATGTTTGGTGGGTATTTGTCTGGCCCGTCTCGTATTTACGGCTGGGTAAATAGTGACAGTGACGAGCGCTGTGTTTTACACTGATCAACTCAGCTGCCAAAACAAAATTAAATTCAAACAGGGCAAGGGCAAATGAACTAGCAAATATTATGGTAGTTCATCAAAATAAAGTGTCATCGGTTTGACAAAAAGAACACAAACATTTCACGCACCATTTACACGTGGAGCAGGTGTAATTTCTTCTGTACCAACTAACATTTTAAAAATACCAACATTTTCATGAATTTGAAAGTTTACATCAAAGTGGCGTTACAAACAATTTACACAAAAAATTGTTCTGCTTGTTTCATGAATGAGGCCCATTGACTCTCACAGACAGACACACACTCCCTCAATCACACACACACTCACCTCTCAGACGCACTGGCGAAACACACAGGGTATGTCGCTGGACATCCAGATTTCTCACACTTCCTGAACTTCTTCTCTGACTGATCATCATCTTCTCCAGTCTCTGGCGCTTTCCTTCTCGTCTGCAACACAAGCACACAGTCACTCTCACACACACACACACACACACACACACACACACACACACACTCTCCTGTAGATGATGCTGAGCTCTCCTGTCGTCTCTCTCACCTGTACTGCAGGTGTGCTGCTGGTGCGGCCCCGCCCACCAGAGTCCGGCCCGCCCACTGCTGCCGCTGACCGCTTCCTGCCCCGACATCGACCACCACCTGCTGAACACACACACCGTACATATATACACATGATACATACACAAATACACACACTCATACACTGAACAGATATTGTATATACACACACACACACACATATATATGTATGTATATATACACATATGCATAAATAAATTAAATATTAAATATACATTAAATATATATATATATAAACACTTGTTACACATAACACACACATGTAACACACATGAACACAGCACACATACACACTCACTTATAACACACACACTAACACAATCAGTCATACTGTATACACACTGAATCACAACCACAAACAGAGAAACACACACAGTCTGTCTCTGATTCTCATGACACAACACATGAACGTGATGAATGAGTCTCACCCGAATCCGCGAGCATTGATACCGGTGTTTCTGTTCCGCCGCTGAATATTTGACTCTTTATTCTTTAACTAGACGAACAGTTGCTCCTTTGTTCTTTAACGAAACACATTAAATCCAGCATCGTTTACTCTGCCTCATCTGCAGGAAACTCTCGACCTCACTTCCGCTCTTGCGCTTAACAACACAAATCAAAATAAAAGTCCCTCTGTCTGAACGTCTTCGCTGTCGTGTGTTGTTTTCATATGGATGCGGGACGTGTGGAAACTCGCGTTTTTTCATACATAATCGGCGCTGTTTGCTCAGTTTCTCGCGTAAATTAAGAAAAGGACAGGAGATGTTCAGTATTTGGAAGACTTTGCTTCAGAAGCGGAAGGTTGTGTCGAGCGGCGCTCCGGAAGCTGCGCTCGTTACCATGGCGACCGCAGCGCGTCCTGTTGCAGCCGCTGCTGCTGTTGTTATGATGCGCTGCTGAAGATGATCGGACTCGAGCTGTGAGATCAGACATGCTGTCCAGCGCGCCGCACACCAGCGGCTTCATCCACAAACGCGTCCTGAGCGACAGGAAGCTGCAGTCTGAGGTGCGTCTCAGTGTTTCTCAGCGTTTCTCCGTGTTTCTTAGCGTTTGTCTCTGACTGAGCGCTGTTTTCCAGGCGGCGAGGTTCACCGATCTCTCCCGAGTCCTTCAGCTGCTGCAGGATCCGCTCTCAGTAAGACTCCGTGTGTATGGCAAGCCGCTTTCACATTCAATGCTAGCACTTTCTATTTCCACGCCACTAGTAGCAGTACTTATTTATTAGCAGCTCGTGTTTATTTTTAGGGGCGGGCAACTTTGTAAAGATTCGAGTACTTGTTCGTTAGATAATAGCTCTTATTTTCAGTATTGACTAGTATTGGTTTCAACAGTGACTAGTAACGATTCTGCTGTTACTAGTAACACGGTTCAATCTTTACTCCTGACTTCTAAGCGATCTGTCATTCACACATCAACTATACTGTTCTGACTAGTATGTATTCGAATAATGATGAGTATCTCTTTTTTTTATTTGACCGGAACATACTCATTACATACTTGAATTTTTTTTTATTAAATGCTATTCGTTTTCATTAGATATTAGTACTTATTTAATAGATATTAGTTGTTATTAATTAAGTTGCAGTATTCATTTATTAGACACCTCTATCTTTTGTTATTGTTAGTAGTGACAAATCTTACTAGTCACAAATGACTTTGTTCTTGTCTGGTTTTGACTGGTTGGAATGGCCACTGTAGAGTTCTGTTACTGTCTACTATTGTACTATATTATTGTACAATATTATAGTATGATATTGTACTATTGTACTACCTATGAGTACCCGTGGAATTCATGGCAAAAAAAGTGTTATTACTAACAACAGAATACTTACTAGTCATTATTACTTTAAAAAGAAATTGTATCTCTTTTATAAATAGTAGTATCTAATGAATAAGTACTATTATTTTTAATAAAGGCACTAGTAGCTTATGAATAAGCAGTAGTACTTAATGTAAAAGATACTAGTATTTAAAAATAAGTAACAGCAGCATGAAAATACATACTATTATGCTTTAAGGATGAAATGTTACGTGGGCTTGCTATACAGCGTTTGTTTCATTTCTCATTCAGTGTTGGGCTCATTTTTAACATCTCTCTGTCTTTTTTATTTCAAGTCCTCGTTAAAAGAAAGGCAGATTTTCATCTTGAAGAAGGTGGTAAAGCGATGCCAGCGTGGATTTGTATCCTAAAAGTTTCACCTAGATGGCACTGGAAAAATGGTGTTTTAAAAGACCAGGCGATTCCAAAGATGAAGTGTATAAATGAGAGCATGTTCTTATATGTTTTTTATTCTCTATTTATAAAAACATTAAGCATAACTATTTACAACAAAGTCCATAGTTTGATAAATTCATCAATGTTTTGTTTAAATAAGCACTTATGGGTTTTCTGTCTCTCTCTGCGCTGGATGTGGATTGCATTTCTTTGCTTATTATATTTTATATAGTGCAAATAAAGTAAAATTGGCAGGACATGTACTACACATGTGGTGTGTAGTGAGTGACTGTGAATAATCATTTGTAGTGATGCCAGTGTCCTCTAGGAGACTAAAGTCCCTGCAGTCCCAGTTAACAGCACTACAGTCAGCATTTTCCAACTTCACATATAAGGTGATGTTCGGTGTGACGCACCGCAGGACGCTCTGCGAGGCTCCGGCTCTCTGTGGAACGATCCTGTGATGAGGATGATGATGATGATGATGATGATGATGAAGTTGGCATGATTAACATGTTCCTTAAAAAAACCCTGTCCAGCTTTTGAGGGATCTCACTGACATATTCAAGATTATAAACCTTTGTGCCGAAAGAGTGTCCGATCATCCGGAATATGCCAGGATCCTCTGTGATTTACTTCAGATATGCGGGTACGATATATATCAGCTCATAGTATTTATAGTAGACTGTGAATGTGAACTAATGAAATCATCGCTGCTTACTGTCTTCAAGTCTTCCCTTCCTGAAGGAGAAATCCTCCGATGAGATGAACTACGCCGCTGTGGTGACAGACTGTGTGTCTCAGATGGGTGAGCTTGAGTCCAGCTCATATTATCCGCATCAGCAGCAGTAAGATGCAAAAATAAGGGTTCAAGCGCTTAAGCCATTTAAGTATATAAGGAAAAAGACATCACATACTCTTCAGCAAGGCTGTACACACCTAAATCAATGATTATAAAAAGCATTTCTGGCAAATCCATGTAATTTACCATATGTATGATATGAAATACCATACATATGTATGAAATATGATGTCTTTTCTGGCATCAAAACAATGGAGGTCAGACTGTTCAAACAAGATGTAAAAGTGAACTTAGCATCTGATGACCCCTTTAAGACTTTGCACACTTGTTTAGAATCACCTGTCCCATGTGCTTAGCAAATGACAGGCCCCTTTTCTAAATGACACCGTTAGCACTGTTTTTTTTTATTTTATATATAATTATTGGCCCAGAGAGTCCAGAGAGTGTACTGCAGTTGTTTTTTCCAGATTAAGTGAAAAATCTAGGTCTAGTTCACAAAAGTAGTTTTTTTTTTTTTTACATGTTCTCAATCATTTAACAGATGATTTGATTGACAGCAGTGGTTCTAGAGGCAAAGAGGAGTTCTGTCATATGATTTAAATATATTGTGCGTATGTGTGAAAAACTGTGTGATGTACAATTGTTTACGCCCTTAAAAATGTGGCCGTTTTCTTTCAAATTTCTCTCAGACCTTTAGGGCCGTGAGTCGAACAGGCCCACCGAGTTTCGTTCTGATCAGCCTCTGTTAACCTTGTCTAACAGGTGCTCAAATTTGTTGGCCAATGGCAGCCATGTTTTTTTGAGATACACAAATGTCCTTATAGACACTTGTGGCACCTTGGACCTAGACCGTGCACAGCAATTTTCATGTTGATACGACAAATGGTTGCCTAGTTATAGCCATTTTTATGTTTTTTTTGGCCATACGGCACTGTTTTTGTCTCGTGGCCTCAGATTGAACTCTTGCATAAGTGTTCTGAGTTTGGTGGAAATATCTCATTCCGTTCAGGAATTATAGGCGTTTTCCTAAAAGTGGCCCAGTCCCTTTCGAACATTTTGGCGCCCCTTTGTGATGGTGAGTCAAAATTATTGATATTCACTCTCCAGAGAATCTTTCTGCACTGGTTTGGCTCCAATTGGGTGAAAAACCTAGGACTAGTTCACAAAAGTAGGTTTTTCAAAGAATGCAGAATACTCAAAAATTTTGCCAGGCTCATGATCGATTCGGCGTGCGTCAAAGTCCCTTTAAGCTATTCTATAGTGTTTGCGTGCGTTTTGTCTGCCATGAGACAAGGATTCCAATGACATAAGACATTGACTCTGCGACTGCGACTGAGGAGTTACGAGTGATTTCATACTATTGATCGCTGCAGCGCCCCGTCAGGCCGATTGGGGCGAGCCTTGATGATGTTGTAGGCGGTTTGAGCACTACCATCACGCCAAGTTTCAAGTCTCTACAACCTACGGTTTGGTCTGTACGATCAGTTTTACATGGAGATTAATGATCTGTGATGATCCATTCTAACAGTTACAACAATTTGAACCACTAATAAGAAAAAAATACTCTTATTCATCAAGGATGCATTAAACTGATCAAAAGTGACAGTAAAGACATTTCTAATGTGTCAAAAGATTTCTATTTCAAATAAATGCTGTTCTTTTGAACTTTCTATTCATCTATGAATCCTGAAAAATAAAATGTGTAATGTTTTTTTTCAAAAATATTGTGCAGCACAACTGTTTTCAACATTGCTAATAATCATAAATGTTTGTTGAGCAGCAAATCAGCATATTAGAATGATTTCTGAAGGATCATGAGACACTGAAGACTGGAGTAATGATGCTGAAAATTCAGCTGCACATCACAGAAATAAATTACAGTTTAACAGATATTCACATAGAAAACAGCTGTTTTACATTGTAATAATATTACTTTTTACTGTATTCTTTCAGAAACATAAAAAAATTATAATTATAATCTAAAGTTTTGACTGGTAGCGCAAAATCAAACAAAGAACAGAATGACAATAATGAGAATCTAATGAGAATTGGACTTATTAAAAAAAATGGTTTTACTTTTAAAAGTAAAATAATGTGGAATCACTGATCCGTTGGTGTTAAATGTACTAAAACAGACTTTGATTTTCTGTTTCAAATGTTAATTTCTGTATTGTGGTGATATCTGATTGCAGCTTTGGTTAAATTCAGTGTATTCATATATTTAAATGAGTAAATTCTGCAGTTTCTGAGCACATGTTCTCTCTCCACCGGATGAGCGTTTTCTCTCTGTGATGTCGTTATGTGGCAGGTTATCTGATGAGGATCCCGGTGCCGGAGGTCCGACTGCAGATCTGTTCGTCTGTGATCGCCTTCTACAGCCGCGACAAACACAAACCCAGCTTTGATGGTGAGAGACGTGACTGAGCTCCTCACACACGCAGGGTTAGGACTCTATTTCTCACGTGTTGTGTGTGTTTCAGGCGTGTGTCCCACTCGTCTGGACTACAGGGCTCTGATGGTGGAGCGCAGCGGTCTGGCCGAGACGCTGGTCATGTCTCTGGCTCTGATGGAGGAGCAGCTGCCGGTCAAACTGCGTCTCCTGCAGACGCTGCAGATCCTGTCCAGAACATCAGGTGAGCATCTTCAAGTGCGTCGGCTCGCTCCGATCTGTCTCCGGCTCTGAACCTGCCGTGTGTCGCTCTGACAGAAGTCAACTGCGGTCTGATGCTGAGAGCTCAGGCCGCGCAGAAGATCTGTTTCCACATGAGCGAAGGCGACCCGTCCGGACAGCTTCTCTTCAGATCCTCCGAGATCCTGTGGAACCTGCTGGAGAACGGCTCTCGAGAGGAAGTGACGGCGCAGCTCAGCAACGCCGACTGCATCGCGTGAGTCAGACGCGCTTCATCGCTGACCAACATCATTTGAAAGTGTCATTTTTTGCCTTGACAGTAATGAGAGATGTGTGCTATGAAAGTGTAAGTGACATGATAATAATGTCAGAATGCAAAAAGCAGATCTCAGATCTCAAATCATCCCGTCGTTCTCTCTGTTCGTCAGATCTCTGAAGGACGCGTTTCTCCATCTGCTTCTGAACGGTTTCCGTCATTACGACCGTCAGCTGAGGAACGACCTGCTGGTGCTGCTGTCTCTGATCGCCGAGAATCCCGGCGCTCCTCTGATCGTGAGTCTTCGTAATCATCATCATCTTCATCATCATCATCATCATAAACTCTCATCGTGTCGTCTGTGTGTTTCAGGAGAGCGGCTTCATCAAGCATCTCACGCTGTTCGTCACGTTTCCCGAGCGTAAGTATTGCTGATTTAACCAGAGTTTGAGCTGTTCTCATGTGAACTTTTCTCACAATCCCGTGTTTCTCAGTGAAGAGCCACAATCCTCTGGTGCGAAACCTCAAACTGTCCTTCAGCCACGAGGACTTTGAGATGAAGAAGCTCCTGCTGAACATCATCGTCGTCCTGTCGAAAGATCTGGCCGCGCTGCAGGTGAGACGATGTTAAAAAAAAATGTATTTTGAAATTGAAAATATATTTAGTTTCAACATTCACATACTGAAATACACAACCAGTCACATGTTTCTGAACAGTAAGATTTTTAAAGAAGTCTCTTCTGCTCACCAAGCCTTGATTTATTTGATCCAAATTATCCAAAAACAGTAACGTTTTGAAATGTTTTTACTATTTAAAATAACTGTTTTCTATGTGAATATCTGTTAAACTGTAATTTATTTGTGTGATGCACAGCTGAATTTTCAGCATCATTACTCCAGTCTCCAGTGTCACATGATCCTTCAGAAATCATTCTAATATGCTGATTTGCTGCTCAACAAACATTTATGATTATTATTATTATTATTATTATGTGAAAGCAGCTAAGTAGAATTTTTTCATGTTTCTTTGATGAATATAAAGTTCAGAAGAACAGCATTTATGTGAAATAGAAATCTTTTGTAACATTATAAATGATCACTTTTGATCAATTTGAAGCATCCTGTCTAAATAAAAGTACTAATTTCTATAATTTCCTTCCCAAAAAAAAAAAAAATAATTATACAGACTCCAAGCTTTTGAATGGTGTAGTGTATAGTGTTACAAAAGCTTTTTATTTAAGATAAATGCTGATCTTTGGATCTTTTTATTCTTCAAAAAAATCCTGAAAAAATATTGATAATAAAAAATAATAAAATAAATGTTTGTTGAGCAGCAAATCAGCATATTAGAATGATTTCTGAAGGATCATGTGACACAGAAGACTGGAGTAATGATGCTGAAAATTCAGCTGCGCATCACAGAAATAAATTAGTGTTTAACAGATATTCACACAGAAAACAGCTGTTTTAAAATAAAAAATATTTCAAAATGTTACTGGTTTTGCTGTCTGTTGAATTAAATAAATGCAAACTTAGTGAGCAGAAGAAAATTCTTAAAAAAAAAAACCTTAAAAATCTTACTGTTCAGCAACATTTTAAGCGGTAGTGTATATTTCAAAATGTATTTCAGGGGAAAGAAAATATTATATTATATATGTTCACACAACACATAGTACAGACAACAAATGAAGATTTTCATCAAATGTGCCACATGTGAATGTATTTTCTTGGATTGAAATATAAGAAGGGCAAAGTGCACTTAAAATGCTTTTAAAAATATATTATATGTTAAAATAAATTGTAAAAAATATACAAAAAAAGGCCAAAAAATATATTGGCAGAAAATATATTTACATAAATATATTTTAAAGCGTATATATATATATATGTTTATTTAAACATTTATTTGAAATTTGAATATTTGAATGTGCATGTACAGTGAAAACACACTGTATGTGTAGTTTGAGCTCTTCCATCAGCGATGAGAGATGTGTAACCCTGTCTGTGTGATCAGCTGTTTAAGGAGGGCCGTGTGATGCTGGCTCTGATGCTGCTCATTAAGCCGAGCTCGTCTGCGGTGCGGAGCGGGAGGCGCAGCTGGACGTCCAGTCAGCAGGAGGAGCTGCAGCTGCAGGCGCTGTCCACTCTGAGCGCACTCGCTCCTGTGATGCTGGACGACTACATGACCTGTCAGGCCAACACCTGCCTGCTGCTGCTGCTCGACTGGTGCCTGCAGGACGGTACAACACACACACACACACACACACACACACTCTTCATTCACACATTAAGCTCAAATCAGAAAGTCCTAGCCCATTTGTTTACATGAATATGATATTGTCCAAATAAAGTAAGAAGCTGTGTAAGAAAAGAAAATGTCCTTTTACAATCAGTGGTGTGACATCATACATTTCCATCTGTATTAATGTTCTAAACATCCTGGAAATGAAGTCAGTTTCACATGTTCATTGGAAAGAATCCGCTCGATGATGTCATAAGTACAGATTCTTAAAGCAGTAGTGTTCGTTCACATCGCTGATCTTCATGCCTTTCTTCCAGACTCCTCCAGTGGGCGGGGTCACGGTTTCCACGGCAGCGGAGGCCGTGGCGGGAAGAAGGCTCAGATGCGCTACTGTGTCCGCGTGCTCAGATCCGTGGCGTCCGTGGAGAACGAGCCGCTCCAGCAGGATCTGTGTGATCAGGGCGCCGTCGGGCAGCTCTTGGGTGAGTCTCGAGGAGTCTTCGCTCTCCTTCGGCGCCACAGACTGACTCACGGCTGACTCTCTGTTCAGGTGTGCTGCGCTGGTTCGTCGGGAGGCCGGAGGAGGAGGACGCTGTGGCTCTGGAGATTCAGATGGACTGTCAGCTCGTCCTGTCTGTCCTCTGCGAGGGAGACATGCACAGGAAGGTGAGACGCGTCGTCCTGCTGTCTCGCGGCGCCGTCGTGCGGTCGTGCGGCGATTGACGAGCTCTGCTTGTGTTCAGGAGCTGTTCGGCAGCGACGGGGTGGAGATGCTGATCCAGTATCTGAGCCTGGACGCGGCGCTGATCTTCAGCGGTCTGGGTCATAATAAACTGCTGCTGTCCACCGTCGACTGTCTGTGGTGAGACGCGCGTCTTTATCTGTCCAAGCTGTTCACACCGAGAACAATAGTTATAATGATAATCGTACACCGTTCTGTTTGCCATAACCACACTGTGACTCTGTCACTTTAAAAATATTGATTTCTCAGTTTTAATTGATTCTCATTTTGATGAACCGATACTGATTCTGAAACCCTAAGAAACGATCTTTGCTGTTTTCTGTTGATGCCTGAACAAAACTTGTCACAAAAGCAGTCTTAAGTATCACAGGTATATTTGTAGCAATAGCCAACAATACATTGTATGGGTCAAAATGATCGATGTTTCTTTTATGCCAAAAATCATTAGGATATTAAGTAAAGATGTCCATGAAGATATTTTGTTAATTTCTTACTGTAAATAAATCAAAACTTATTTTTTTATTAGTAATATGCTTCATTTTCTCAATATTTTGATCCTTTGGAACCTTTAGATTCCAGATTTTCAAATAGTTGTAACTTCAGCCAAATATTGTCCAATCCTAACAAACCTTAATCATTGAGAAGCTTATTTATTCAGATTTCAGATGATGTATAAAAATTGACCCCATGACTGGTTTTTTGGACCGGGTTACAAAATTATTTGTGGCTCCTGTGATCCGACAATCGCAATATCTTTGTGATTTCTCAGCTTTCAAATTCTGTCAATTTTATTATTTAATTTAAATAGTAAATGTGGTTTTGTGGCGGTGTAAAGTGTGCTGACAGATCACTGATCATCTCTTCCTCTTTACTACTAGTTACAGCACCAAATAAACATGAATGAACATCAGAAGAATCAGAACAACTCACTGAAATGAATCATGAATCATGGATTTGATCAATCAGTGATTCAATTGTAGAAAGACGTCAGTAAAACATGTTATGATAATTTTACCTCCGGAAAAATGCTTAATGACTATATATTTTGATCAATATATGAACTATATTAAATATTTGTTATATTTTACTGAACCTGTTCTTTGATTTTTAATGTGTGTTTAAATAAATTCATCATGAAAACATAGTTATGGCTTCCACTGTTAAAATGATGACATTTCAACAACAAACTGGAGTAGAAATGTAATTATATCAATAAAAATATTATATTCTAATACATTTCTTTTATATTATGATGTTTACAGTATTAGAAGGGCATTTTTTTCTTCAAAAAAAAAAAGTTGACATGTCCTGAACCTGATTGCCTGTATATACTATATAAGGAATCAGTATCAAATCAAACTGAATCGAGATTGAAACTGAATCATGAAGTTTGTTTTAATCGCCTACTTTAAGCAGGATGGATTCTGATTGGCTGATGTCATTCATCAGTGTCATGATCGTTATAGTCTGAACTCATTATTCTTTTACATGTGTAATGTCTAAAGCTTTATTTGTGTTATTATCGCTGTAGCTGTGATCATTTGGGTGTGAACGTGCCTTCACTCATTTATTCTCTAAGGCGTCTCCCCTGTCCAAATGTCTGCAAAATATAAAGAGAATGAAACACACATACAGTGAAGAGTCTCCTGACATCTGCTGTGTTTTCTCGGCGTCTCCGTCTCAGGTCGTGTGTGGTGGGATGTTTCGTTACGGAGGACGCGTTCGTGGCGGCTCGCGGTGTGGGTCTGCTGCTGCGGCTGCTGCAGGTGAGAGCTGCGTTCAGTCTGAGCTCAGAGATACTAAATAATATACTTTTTAAAATTAATGTGTAGACATGCTGATCATTTACTTTAATTGATAGACAAAGACATTTCTCCACTCAGAATTGTTTAAATGAAGTAGGCTATGATTGATATTTTTGTCTTGTCTTCATTATTGTTGAAAAAACCTAATATCCTCGTGACTGTTGGTAATGCTCATTCAATATCAGTCAATTAGGTGGACCAAACAATCATAAAGCACTTAAGGGTGAATCAACTCCAGAGTATGAGACTAAAAGTAGCCTAATGTTAGTGTAATCTATTAGTTAAACACATCATATGGGTGTCACGTCACGGCATAGTTTAATACGACCGAATTTGTATTTAAAGGATTAGTTCACTTCCAGAATAAAAATGTACAGATAATGTACTCACCCCCTTGTCATCCACGATGTTCATGTCTTTCTTTCTTCAGTCGTAAAGAATTTATGTTTCTTGAGGAAAACATTTCAGGAATGTTCTCAATATAGTGGATTTCTATGGCTCCTGTGAGTTTGAACTTTCATACTCTGCACTCCATTTTAAGACAGTTAGGGTACGTCTAAAAACTCCCATCTCATTTTCTCCTCTAACTTCAGAATCGCCCTATATCGCTGTTTTACCTTTTTTGTAGGGCATTTGATCTTCTTTGCATGTTCAGTTTGTACGTTTGTCTGCAGCGATGTAGGATGATTTTGAAGTTGGAGGAGAAAATGAGATGAGAGTTTTCGATGTACCCTAACTGTATTGACCCGGAGTGCACAGAGAACGCATGCGCATCACAGAGCTAGACAAGACGAGCGCTTGAGGTTGATGATCGATCGTTTCGCTAGATAAGACCCTTCTTTCTCTGCTGGGATCGTTTGAAGCTGCATTTAAACTGTATTTTGGAAGCTCAAACTTGGGGCACCATATCAGTCCATTATATGGAGAAAAATCCTGAAATGTTTTCCTCAAAAAACATAATTTCTTTACGACTGAAGAAAGAAAGACATGAACATCTTAGATGACAAGGGGGTGAATACATTGTACGTACATTGTTGTTCTGGAAGTGAACTAATCCTTTAATGTGATCATAACTTAAAAATATATATATATATATATATTGCATGTTACTCATTACAGCACTTTTATTTCCACAGTTATTCAAAGAGCGAATAAATTCTGTATAGAAAGTGATCAATACATTATCATAGAGCATAATCACTGTCTTCAGTGTAGTGTGAGTGTTGCACTGTGATGAATGAATCTCTTACTCACATCACACGCACATCTGCACCGTTGTTTCTGATGAGAGAATTCACCAGACTGCAGAATTCAGTCAGCAGCAAAACTCATCTGAAAGACTCTGGTTGGCCACTGCATTCATAAACTCACCAGACTCGCGTCTGATTGGTTACAATGCGGAGCGCTGTAAGAATGCAAATAGACTTACAATGCAACGTTAGCAGATCTCAATTTAATGCCGCATTCCACGCTTTTCATTTTATTTGCAATGGCTGTGTTAGATTTTAGGTTTTGTGTTATATATGTTAGACTACTGTGATTTTTGTGTCTTCTCATACAAACATTCTAATATTGTATATTATTTTGGTGCTATTGATATGCAATATAACTTTGACTTTAAGTATGATGATCGTGTGCACTCTGTGCGAAGGAGAACGTCTTACAAGACCAGATATTTCACGACTTTCACTTACATAAAATAAATAGAGTAAATGGAGTAAGGGTGATGTGTATTTGGCATGCTGTCCGAGGGGAGAGCTCCGAACTCAGAATAGATGGAAGGGAGGATATGGGGTGGTGGAGGAGGGATGCTGGAAAACTGTCAAGGTACAGAGGCGTATCTTGTTAATTGGGTTAATTATGTGAATGTGCTCGTCACAAACACGTGTAACACCGACAACCGCAGCAAGTCTAGTGTTTACGTGACTCCGCCGTTCTTGTTATGCACCAAATCGCGGCACTCGAGTGTGTGTGTCGTCCTGTGGTGTGTTTGACCGTCAGTTCACGAGTGTGTGTCGTGCAGCGGAGCCCCAGACGCATGCTGACGCCGCTGATGGCCGCGCTGCTGGAGCTGTGTGAGAATCCGCAGGCCGTCGCGCAGCTGCTGCACTGGAGCGGAGAGAGAGACGCCACTGCACCACAGCTGCTGCTGCACATCTGGAGGACGGAGGAGGAGCGGATGGGCGTCACGCGAGACCCGCACGGGGTGATCGCAGGTTCGGACGCATTCAATCTGCCTCAATGAGTCTTCACGCTGAAGCTGTCAAACTAAAACACTTAATGAAAAAAATATGATTTTTTATTTGTCATTTTTCATGTTAACTTAAAAGGATCCCTGCTCTGAGATTGAAGTGAACATGAAATCAACATGGACCTCAAAGAGCATCTCCTCCAGCATTTGTTTTCTTCAGTCATAACCTGTTTCTCTCTTGACCAGACGCTGTTAAAACTCTCTCTAATAGATGTGAAGCGTCCGATTGTCTCTCGGCATCAGGAAGAATCATCATCATCATCATCATCATCACATGATGTCAGTGCTGCTGTCAGAGACGTGTCAGAAAACCTGCGTGCAAACATCTACTGCATCTTCTGCAAACTGGGTACGAGAGAGAACCGTGTGTGTGTTAATCAGTCAGTCAGTCATATTTTATATTGTATAGCCCTTTCCTAACGAATGAATGCGGTTTAAAGTGCTTTACTTGAAAAAACAAGTGAAATGAAACCCAAAAGTAGTATATAACAATGGACTGTTTTCCACATTTCCATGTTTCTCATAAGTAAAAGTCGTCATAGTTGAGTAAATATCGTTAGAATTGAATGGGAGAATGGGTGTTTTCACAACATTCAGAAAGAGGAAGAAATTGATGGAGACAAATCATAGTAAATTTACCTTTGCTGCATTAGAAACACCTTCACAGCAGAAACTAGTTTTTTTGTAACTGATGTGAAGGTAATGTAATAGATAGTATAGTACATGAAGACACAAATATACATACAATTATTAAAAAATGAAAATATAAAAACTTTGCAGAATTTGCAACGCTGGTGAGCATTAAAATAAAAGTAAAATTAAATAAAAATAAAACACTAAAAAGTATGAAGTGTTGCAAATGATCTCATTGAATTTCTTCTATTTCTTTAAGTCACTGCTTGAAATGAAAGGTGTGTTTTTAAAGGAGAAGTTCACTTCCAGAACAAAAATTTACATTTAATGTTCTCACCCCTTGTCATCCAAGATGTTCATGTCTTTCTTTCTTCAGTTGTACAGAAATTATGTTTTTTGAGGAAAACATTTCAGGATTTTTCTCCATATAATGGACTGATATGGTGCCCTGATTTTGAACTTCCAAAATACAGTTTAAATGCGGCTTCAAAGGCTCTGAATTAGAGGTCGACCGATATTGGATTTTACCGATATCGATAACTAGGTTGGACCGCATTGGCCGATACCGATTAATCGACCGATAGTTTTTAAAATAAATATTGAACAGAAAATAAATAGTGCTCTACTATTTAAAAAACAAGTAGCCTACTGAACCATACTTTGTAAATGAATAAAAATATTAATATTAATTATATATTGATCATTACAGTTAGTTCATTGTTCATTAATGTTAACAAAAGCAACTAAACTTTTTAAAATATATCAGTAAATGCTGAAATTAACACACTTTCACACGGAACAATACTTCTGTTCTACAGCTTTAATCAATGTTAATGTTACAAATGGACTCATATTGTGAAGTGTTATCATTACATCAACAATCGAGCTGAAGATGTCCATCTTTAAATATCTACACAAAGGCCACAGTATTAAAACTGCACACATATGGATACTGTGTATTTTCACAATTTAACTGCTTCTATTCTAGAACATTTGTGGTTATCTGATCAAAATATAAAAATATGTTAGTCACACAACGGGCAAAAGTGCAGCGCCGCGTCTAGAAGAACTCGCAGCTCTCCGGTATCACACACACCGGACACGTCGCCTTCAATTCAACACTTTATTTGATCACCAAACGTGAAAAGTATACTGCTGTCCTTTCAACACTAATGCAGCATCTAGTCAACAAATTCATGGCTTAGTAATGACATGAAATCATGCACTACAGTATGTTGTCGATGTTTTAAATCAGTCTTTGAAGTGTCCCGCTCTGTGCAGCGCAGTGTCACGTGTCTAAACGAACGGCACGTGCTGTCAGTGATTTCCGCCACTAGAGGCCGCTCTCGTGCTGTATAACAAAGACTATAGGGATTTGCTGTATAATGAGGACATTCTCAGCCGCTCCAACAACGGACCCGACCAGGAAAAAACTATCGGCATGGATTTTTGCAAACAAGGATAGTTCCGCCAATCAAACATCGTGCTGATTAATCGGCAAAGCCGATACATTGGTCGACCTCTATTCTAAATGGTACAAGCCGAGGAAGAAGGGTCTAATCTAGCGAAACAATTGGCAATGTTCTAAACAAATTGACAATTTCTATACTTTTTAACCTTAAATGCTCATCTGCTGTAGCTCTGCATGAACTCTGTGTATTCTGGTTCATTACAGTTAGGGTATGATGAAAACTCCCACCTCATTTTCTCCTCCAACTTCGAAATCGTCCTACATCGCTGCAGAAGTACCAACCCAGTGTTTACAACGTGAATGTGCAAAGAAGGCCTGATTTTGAAGTTGGAGGAGAAAATGAGATGAGAGTTTTTCGACATATCGTAACTGTCATGAGTTCGCATACACATCCCAGAGCTAGGCAAGATGAGTATTTGGGGTTAAAAAGTGTATAAATTGTAAAGTTTGTAGAAAATAACCAATCGTTTTACTAGATGAGACCATTATTCCTCGGCTGGGATCGTTTAGAGCCCTTTGAAGCTCCACTGAAACTGCATTTTGGTCCTTCAACCTATTGAAGTCCATTATATGGAGAAAAATCCTGAAATGTTTTCCTCAAAAAACATAATTTCTGCACAACTGAAGAACAAAAGGCACAAACATCTTGGATGACAAGGGGTGAGTATATTATCTGTAAATGTTTGTTCTGGAAGTGAACTAGTCCTTTAAAGTAACATCTGTGCTCTCAATGATGATCTGCAGGATTTGAGGGTCTGTCAGGTTTGAGCGCCGAAGATCACGTCACGCTCAGCATCATCCACCGATACCTGGACTTCAAGGTGAGTCACCTGTGATCTGTGTGTGTGTGTGTGTGTGTGTGTGTGTGTGAGCGTCCAGCATTGATAATGTCGTTCACAGGTGGGTGAGGTTGTGCACGAAGTCGCGACTGAGCTGTCGAACGAGGGAGCGACGCCCGTTCCGTCGGATGAAGCGGCGCTGAAGAGCATCCGGGCGGTCAGTGAAGCCACGGCTGAGAGCGTGCGTTCTCTGCAGCAAAGCATTCTGGGCCGTCGGCAGCAGGAGGAGCAGCAGGAGGAGCGGAGGCTGTATAAAGAGGTAAAAGCGTCCCGTCGTTCTTATGTTCTGCGTGAGCCGCACCGGATGTGTGATTGATCGGTGTGATTGTGTTCCAGATCCGCTTCACTCATAAGCAGAGAGAGATCGCAGCAGAGGCCTGGAGAAATTACGTCGCCAGAACCTCAAACTACAGCGTCCTGAAGGTCTGAAACCTGACCGCTTTACTCCGTGCGTGTTCTGAGCGTCTCTGCATTGATTCTTTTGTGTTTGGCAGGCGTTCAGGCGTCTTCAGGAGCAACGGAGCACCGGCGAACCCGACGCGCCATCGGACGGCGAGACGCAGGAGCCTCCGAACACGCTCTCAGATCAATGAACCAGCCAATCGCTATATAGAGAGAATACGTAGCCAACTCAGTTCATTTCATACCACATATATGCACTGCTGTTCAAACGCTTGCAATCATTAAAGGGACAGTACACCCAAAAAATGGGTGAACTATCCTTTTGCCTAGCATAAGCATCCTAGTGGTCGTTTCTGGACCAGTGAGATTCTTCTAACAGCAGAAATGACGAGTCTCGAGTAAAGCCAGATGTAAACGCTGAATGTTATCCGTGATGACTGTGCAGACGAGCATTCGAATAATGACTAATAAATAAGACAGCAGAGCCAGAACACAGTGTGTGTTTATTGAAGGTTTATTAAAGGACATTTATTTCTACAGCCCTTTATACAGTGCAGACCGATTCAGAGCAGCTTCACGGTGATAAATAACAGCGTTGATGTTGTACAGTTCCTCAATTATGAAACGACTTCATTTCAGCTATAAAACAGCTCTATAGAGACAGCAGAGTCATTATTCAGATCACCGCAGCTCTACGGATTTTGTTTCTCCAGTTGTTGTCATGTAGCCTAATGGGTAGAGAGTTGGACAAGTCAAAGGTTGTGTGTTTGAGTCCCAGTAGTGGGAGTGAATGTACAGTGCTCTCTTTCACCCTCAATACCATGACTGAGCTGAAACCCTTGAGCAAGAATCAGGCCCTTTCCCTTTACTCTGTGCTGATCAGACCCACTGGAGTTTTCAGTGTAAAGGAAGCTTTATTTTAAATAATTCAGCAATGAAACAGACATTGCATTGAGAAGCACGACTGCTGCAGTTACAGTAACTCTCTCTGACAGCAGATGGAGATCCAAACATTTGATCCTGAGGAACTGCGACACCTAGCGGTGACTGGGAGAGTCTGCGACACAAAGTCGCTCATCACACTGGTGAAAAACTTAGAAAATAATTTCTAATAAATGCTAATTTCTTCTACATTCACTTTATTAGCTGAAATTATTATTTATTTTAATTAACCGCACACAAAACACGCGTCTGAGCTACAGTGAACAAATGGAGTCCATAAGTCTGAGACCAATGTAAATGATTCGGTTTTGCATTATATCCAAACAAGTAAAGCCTCGTGTGGTGAAAATCACGTTTTTAACGTTGTTTAAATGTCTATTTAGTGTTTTTTAAATAATGCTTAAAGACAATCCATGTGCAAATTCATCCATCAACACGATGGCAGAGCATGTCCTCCTTTAAAATGCTGTGTACCAAAACCAGCGGTTTGGAGCCGCCCCGCTTACCACGTCACACATTTTTAACCAATCCCGTGCACCTGCGGGGAGGGGCTTTTCATGTCATTAGCATCCTCGTCATCGCGCCTGTTAAAAAAAGAGAAAGATCTCTAAGAGAGTTGCTTAAAGTTGAAAAAACAGGTCACACATGAAAGAGAAAGGTACAAGGAACATGTTTAGTTTAAAAGAAGGACAAATTGTTTGTAAAATAACCACATTGTTTGTGGTTGACATATGAATGCTGGAAAATCTAAGCATAATAATGTATAGCTACCTCAAGAATCTTTATTCATTTGCAAAAATCAAATCTATTTCTATAAATTAATATCACAATCACAAACGCATATGCATGAATGGCACACATTTATAGACAGAGCTGGGTAGATTACTTACAAATTGTAATCCGTTACAGATTCCAAATTACATGATAAAAATTGTAGTCAGTAACGTAATCTACACATTACACTACACATTTTAGGTAATATATTCAGATTACTTTTGACCTAACTTGTTTATCACTTTGATTTTAACAGGATAATCTTGTACCGTAATGATGTAAAAATACAAAGAGTGAGAAAATCTTTTCCTTTCATTATCATTAGCAACATGAAGTGCTGATATTACATCAAGGTTTCCCAAACTGGGGTTCGTAAAGGAACTGCAGGGGGTTTGTGTGTTTAATGAAAGGCTATTAAATCATTAAAATGTAAAATTAAAATCATTTTAAAATAACAATTTAAATAATACACTTACTAAAAAAGACATGACTATTAACCAATGTCAGAGAACCGTGAACATGCAAATGTGATAATTATTAAAATATTTATTTTTAAATCTCAGGGGTTCTTAAAGGGGTCATTGATTATGATTTCTCATTTTTTTTTAGTTTAGTGATGTTGCTGCTAAACATAAACAACATCTGCAAAGTTATGACACTAAACGTTCAGCGCAAAGGGAGAAACTGTCTTTTACAGAACTGCTGACTGAGCAGGACCTGTGAAGTAAATAAATTAGGTGAAAGAGGTTCAGACGACAAAAAGTTTGAGAATGTCTGCAAATAAATAATGAGAATCTGTGCATTGAATTAGTTTGAAAGACAAAAGCCTTTCAATAATACATAATAATACATGGTTAAATAACCTACTGAGTGATAATTCAAATAAAAATGAATGTTCATCAGTAGCTGATGCAGTGTTGAAACACTTAAACCTGAAATGATTTTTGTAAATCCACCGATCAAACCCTGTCGCCAGCTGAATAATATGTGTGAATGTCCACAAAAATGGACTTTTTGAGTGTATATCAGCAGTAGACTATTTTAGAAAGGAAGATTTAAAAGATAAAAAAGAGGAATTAGAGAGAATCAGTAAATGATGAATAATTTATGGCCATTGTGTGAATGTGATCATGTAATCAGTACAAAGTAACTGTGGTCTGATTACGAGTATTTTAAAATGTAACTTACTCTAATTACAAGCACTACATTTTTGGAATCCGATTACGTAATCCAGGTTACATGCAATCACTAAACCATCCAGCTCTGTTTATAGATGTGTTTATATATGATACAGTGAAGCGGTGATGCAGCGCGTCTGCGTTTGATGACGTCACAGCGCGTCCATATGAGCGAATTATGAAGTGCAGTGAGTGAACAACTGTATCTGCTCACATCTCGTGTGTGTGTGTGTGTGTGTGTGTGTGTGTGTGTGTGTGTGTGTGTGTGCGCGCACCTGGTATTCATCACGTTATGGGGACCAAATGTCCCCACAAGGATAGTAATACCAGTAAATTTTGACCTTGTGGGGACATTTGTGAGGTCCCCATGAGGAAACAGACTTATAAATCATGCAGAATGAGTTTTTTTGAGAAAGTAAAAGTGTGCACAGTCTCCTGTGAGGACTAGGTTTAGGTGTAGGGTGATAGAAAATACGGTTTGTACAGTATAAAAACCATTACGCCTATGCAATGTCCCCATAAAACATGTAAACCCAACATGTGTGTGTGTGTGTGTGTTGTCTCGTGCTGTCATGCGCAAACATCGCGATACGAGTCGCGCTGGAGTTGAAGTTTTTGCGGCTTTTTCGTGTGTGTGAGTGAGTGAGTGAGTGTGTGTGTGAGGGACCGACAGTGAAGGTGAAGATGAAGATGATGCTGCTGTTGCTGCTTCTGCTCGGGTTTGGTTGCGGTCTGGTGTTTTGTGATCAGAATCACACGGATCCTCATGGTCTGGGAGTTTTTCCAGTGCTGTCGATTAATTATGATTACGTTCGGATGCCGTTCGAGGTGTCGCTGTGGATTCTGCTCGCGTCACTCATAAAACTGGGTGAGAATCACAATCACATCACTATCACACAGCAGCTACTGTACATTCATATTCGCCTCGTGATGCTGATATTACAGCAGTTCATCAGGAGTGTCGTTAATGAATGCTTGACGTCTGAAGTTCTGATGAAACACATCTGTCGTTTGCTGGTGTTTAGGCTGCGGTGTGTTTGTTGAAAGTGTGTCTGTTTCTCTCTGACATCGTGATGAGTTTATCAGAGAGAGCAGCTGCACTCAGACTGAGTGTGTGACGAGATAAAGACGACACACACACACACACACACACACACACACACACATTCATAACACACTCACATGCGTTCGATTCAGAGTGAAGTTACAGAGGAGTAAAACTGACTTCAGAAAGATGGCAGCATTATTAACTTATTTTTACACGGACATTAATAGTTCTATTAGTAAAATCTGTTGACTTTATCAATCTTTGTTGCATTTTGTGCCAATGGTGACCATTCAAAACTGGGGAAACAGCACTTTTCAAAATTTTCTCCAAGGTTTGCATGTCTGTAACTCAAGAAATATTTAAGATATCTTAATGCCCTTTTAGATGTTGGGTCTTGACAAACTTTCCTTTTGGTGTCTTCATTTTCAAGGCCCTGTATGGTTCTGTTAAATTGTACACATTCTCTGTGGTCAAAAACCAAATGTGGGTCAAGTTTGCAAAAATGCTACTTTCTTTAATTTTTTTTTTTTTTTTTTGAATGTTCAAGGAATGGCATTGAACACCTGTCTGAGTGATTTTTCCAAAGTTTGCATATAACTCAGGAAGTATTAAAGATATCTCAATATGCTTTAAAATTCTAGTTTTAAATAAACTTTTCTTTCAAAATCTTCATTTTCAAGACAGTCCATTGTTCATATGGGGATCTCACTGAGGCTCCATGTATTGAATATTACCTGTTTTAGTGGTTAAAAACCAAATGTTGGTCGATTTGTATGCAGTTGATATTACTGTATTTAAAGCGGAATGTCTGAAGAATAAGTAATGCTCAAACTAGGAATGCATTTTGGTTCTCTCTATCAAAGCAATACCTGTTTGAGTGTCATTAATATCATTTTTCCAAAATGTGTGTGTCTATAACTCAAGAAGTGTTAAAATATATCTGATGATTTTAGATTCTGGTTCCTAAGAAACTTTTCTGTTTGAATCTTCATTTTTAAGACCCTGTAATAGTTTCATCCTTGAGATATCGAGATTTGAACTCTTGGCAGCTTCAGAAGCTGTTAAAATGAACAAAATCACAACATTTGGTTTTCAGTCACTGAAAATGGGTAATATCCATCCATATCTGGACATGGAGCCTCACTGAGATCCCCTTATCTCTGGTCCTGAACGATGTACGTCCTTAAAATGAAAGATTCCAAAAGAAAAGTTTAGTTAGAACTAGAATCTAAAATCATATTGTGATCTCTTTAATACTTCTTGAGTAAACTTTTGAAAAAGAATATTTATGGCACTCAGGTTTGTTCAATGCAGTTGTCTTGACAGAAAGAAACAAGATACATCTCTAGTTTTAACATTATTTGTTCTTCAGACGTTCCTCTTTAATAGAAAAGATGTCTCATATTTTTTCAAACTGACCCACATTTGGTTTTTGACCACTGAAAATGTGTACAGTTTCTTGATTTTCTCCTGGAGCCATATTGAAATTCCATTATCTCTGAAATCGAATCTCACACGGCATTAAAAATGAAGACGCCAAAAGGAAAAGTTTGTTAAGACCCAACATCTAAAAGGGCATTAAGATATCTGTAATATTTCTTCAGTTACAGACATGCAAACTTTGGAGAAAAAACCTTGAAAAGTGCTGTTTCTCCATTTGTGAATGGTCACCATTGGCACATAATGCAACAAAGATTGATAAAATCAACAGATTTTACTAACAGAACTATTAATCTCTGTGTAAAAATAAGATGATGATGCTGCCATCTTTCTGAAGTCATATGTCACCCCCCTGTGATTTTACTCTGAATCAAAGGTGAAAATACCTTCCTCTACAAAAGTAAATATTCCTCCATGACATTTCATATTTTAGCTTTCATCACTATACATGTCTATCTTTCTTCAGTAAAAATATTAGCAAAATCAAAAATTTGAGCCGGGGACCTCTGGATGAGTCGACACAGAATGACCCAGCTTTCATTTTTTCTCCCTGTACATTAGAAATTGTCCTGATTATCTTTTTTTTCCTGAGCAAAATAAATGTTTACCATGATTTACAGAAGAGATTTAGTTCAGTGTAAACATTATTTTGTATATCAAAAAATCTTGTCAGGCATATTTTGAACAAGAGTCATTAACGGCATTAAAAGATCACAGTCCAGCTTCTCAGAACGAGTCAACTGTAGCTTTAAATCTCGGCAGCAGGAAAATTTTAATCACTAAAATATATGTCGTTTCGTTCTTACATTAATACATCTGTTACGCTGAATGAGGATGGAACGCTATTTTACCCATATTTTGTCAGTTATTTTTAATATTAAAGAAAACACTTGCATTTAATGTGCTTTCTGTGTATAGAAAATCACTTTTGTAAAAACGCCAAAATGGGACATCATGTCTTTCACACACACATTTCATAATATCAGTGAAGTGAGGAATGATAAGAAAGTATGTGAGTGATGTCGTTGTGTGATTGTGACACAGATGAAGCCTCTCTTATATTCGAGCTTCCTCTGGGTGTGGATCTCTGCTCTGGACGTTCATCAGGTGCATCATGGGATGTTTCTGAGCACTAGTGCAGGAGGAGCGTGAGATGAGGTTTCTCTTCACTGTGTGCCGCTCATGCATTTAAACAGGTTACCAGTTAATTATACACGGGTATGATTCGTATTTGTCTGAAATCTCATTCTGAGCAGAAAGCTGACGTCAGTGGTGTGTGTGCAGGCTTTAGTTTGTATTACACACACATGTGCCCGTGTGTGTTTGTCACGTCAACAGAGCTGCACGGGATTGTGGGTAGCGCTGAGGCTGTCATCGTGTGTGATGAGGAGCTGTATTTCAGGCCCGTCTGATCTTTTTTTTTTCAGGTGAAAGAAATGAGTAAATGAATAAGAAATCCAAAATATCAATGTCAAATGACAATTTCAGCTGAGATTCAGAGCCAAATTACAGGGGGTTAAACGTGATGGCAAAGATGGCAGCATCATGAGGTTATTTCACACAGTGATCGGTCGCTCTATTAGTGAAATCTGTTGACTTTAGCAAACCCCATTCCAAATAACTTTTCCAGCTTTATTTACAATTTTGGTCTTACAACATCAAACCAGTGAAAGAAAAAAACACAACAGGTTAATAAAACATTTATAAAAAAAAAAAAAAAAGCTAGAAAAACAGGGTTGGGAAAGTCATCAGTCCCTTGATTTATTGGTTCATAGATCCCTCTTTTGCTTTAACTACAGCCATCAGTGTTTTTGGATATGTCTGTACTAGCTTTGGACACTTTGATTGGGGAATATTTGCCTATTCTTCCTTGCAGAATTGCTCAAGTTCAGTCAAGTTCTGCTGTGAGCGCCAGTGGGCTGTTCTCTTCAAATCCATCCACAGATTTTCGATTGGATTTTTCAGTCGGGGCTCTGCCTTGGCCACTCAGTGGACGGCCTGATCTAGGCAATGTGCCAGTGGTGCCATACATTTTCCTCTTAATGATGCTTTGAACGGTACTCCGAGGGAAAGCTAAAGCCTTTGAAATGTTCTCCTGACTTGTGCCTTTCTACAGCTTTATCCCAGAGGTCTTTTGAAAGCACTTTTTTCCAACCATGGTAAATTCTTTGCCGTACCATGCAATACTAACATACTAACAGTGGAGTCTTCAAGAAATGGCTCATTTTATTCTGAAGTAATCAACACCACCACTATAGATGTCAGGTGGGGCAATTAGCCTGGTGTTTAATCTGGAAGTTAATTGCTTGCACCTGAGCAGGTTTATAATGGTATCCTCCAGGGGGCTGATCGCTTTACCAAACCAGGCATTTCACCGATTCATTTTTAATAATCCTCCATCCTCAATTTTTTAAAATGATATTTTTACTTTAACGATGACGGTTATAATGTGTACATGCAGCTCAAAATTTAAATGCATTTTAAGTGCATTTTTATGTCGGTGTTCAAAAATGGGAGTGACAGTTAAAGGGTTAAAATGTAGATGCTTAAAAAAAGTTTCCTTGGAAAGAGACATCTAAAAGAGACATCTAAAAGAGACATCTTTAATTACAGTCACGCAAACTTTTGAAGATGTGTTTTTTAGTCACTCAGGAATATTTTCTGCAATTCTTTTGATAAGAGGGAAACAAGATACTTTTTTTAGTTTCAACATTATTTACTCTTCAGTCATTGCTTTTTTAAAGGGGTCATCAGATGCTAAGTTCACTTTTTCATGTTGTTTGAACAAATAATGTGTGTTGTCAGTGTATGTACAAATCTACCCTATAATGATAAAAATCCATGCAGTGGTTTTTAATTAATCTGTAAAAATAATATCCCCTTTTTCAAATCGAGCCGTTCTCAGATGCCTGTCGTTGTGGCGTCACATGACAGAGGCCACTCCCACCATAGTTGATTGACATGAGCGTCTTACCTCAGATCAGCTGTAACAGTCCAGTAACCTCCATTGTTTCGATGCCGGAGCAGGGATGTAAGGTACACAAGAATATCTCTGATTGAGTGATTGAGGTGTTGTGTTGCTGGATGTAATAATGAACATAGTGGTCGTCATTTACTCCCGACATCTGAGCAGCTGAAGATGCAGTGGATTACGTTTGTTTGTGAAGGGAATGCGCCTCCCGATCTACATATATCCGTCTATGTTCACGCAAATCATTCGTGATCCAGCTTCACTTACAGCAGAAGTGAGTATAAGTGTTTTTTTATGAATCTCTGCAATCACCTTTCCTAAATGTAAACAATCCCTCAGAGCTGCAGAGAGAAGAGAGGGGCGGGGCGAGCAGAGCTCATTTGCATTTAAAGGAACAATCCCCTCAGAATGGGATGATTTTTGCAGAGCTGATTTTGACAAGGTAAAAAGCGTGCTTTTTACACAACCATTGAGAATTTGTAAACAAAGTATATTATAGACTTTTCATTAAGACCCTAAAGAATCATATCAACTTGCGGAAAAAGGGGATCCGATGACCCCTTAAAAATAAAAGAGTATCGGAATGTAAAGTGACCCACATTTGGTTTTTGACCACTGAAAATCTGTCATGGAGCCACACTGAGGTCCCAATATCTCTGGAAATGAACCACATGGAGATAAAAATGGAGATACTAAAAGAAAAGTTTAGTGAGAAACAAAATCTTAAAGGATATTTTAAATACATACAGGCAAGCAACCTTTTAGAAAAGAAAAATCAAAACATGCTTTTTTAATGTTCACTACTGTCATATAATGCAACTCAGATTGCTTGAGTTTTTTCATTTGAATTGTTTGTAGAGCGGCGTGTGTGTTTGTCGTTCAGGCTTCCATCTGATCCCGCATCTGTCGGGCGTGGTTCCTGAGAGCTGTCTGCTGATCGTGGTGGGTCTGCTGGTGGGCGGCTCGATCCGCGTGATGGGCAAGGACCCGCCCGTGCTCGACTCGCAGCTCTTCTTTCTGTGCCTGCTGCCGCCCATCATCCTGGACGCCGGCTACTTCCTGCCCATCCGGCCCTTCACGGAGAACGCCGGCACCATCCTGACCTTCGCGGTGGTGGGGACGCTGTGGAACTCCTTCTTCATGGGCGCGGTGCTGTACGGCGTCTGCCGCCTGGAGGCCGACCGCCTGGCGTCCGTCAATCTGCTGTCCTGCCTGCTGTTCGGCTCCATCGTGTCGGCCGTGGATCCGGTGGCCGTTCTCGCCGTCTTCGAGGAGATCCACATCAACGAGCTGCTGCACATCCTGGTGTTCGGAGAATCTCTGCTGAACGACGCCGTGACTGTGGTGAGAGACTCGCGCGTGTGGTCTTTATTTACCAAGTGACATCGCCATCTGGTGGCGTGACATGCACGACACGGCGCTTTTAGTGTATTTTGCGTGTTTTGAGGGCGGTTGTTGTCTCTGTGTGACCTAACTGTGTGTGCGTTTCCTTCAGGTCCTGTATCACTTGTTCGAGGAGTTTGGGCACGCGGGCGAGGTGACGGCGGGCGACGTGTTTCTGGGCGTGGTGTGTTTTTTCGTGGTGGCGCTGGGCGGAGTGATGGTGGGCGGCGTGTACGGAGTGTTGGCGGCTTTCACCTCGCGCTTCACGTCGCACACGCGTGTGATCGAGCCCCTCTTCGTCTTCCTGTACAGCTACATGGCGTACCTGTCGGCCGAGGTGTTCCACCTGTCCGGCATCATGGCGTGAGTGTCTCTCTGTCCCGCCGCCGCAGTTCTCGTCTCGGACGCTCGCGCCGTGTTTAGTGCTGGGGAAAGTTACTTTTAAAAGTAATGCATTACAATATTGCGTTACTCCACAAAAAAGTTACTAAATGTGTTACTCTACTAAATGTCCGCCTCCCGATCTACATATATCTGTCTGTGTTCACACTAATCATTCGTGATCCAGCTTCACTTACAGCAGAAGTGAGTATAAGGTTTTTTTTTAATGAATCTTTGAAATTGCCTTTCCTAATAACGTGCTAGTTGGCAAGTTTGGCGCCTAAACGCAACTAAAGTAAACAGAGCAGGGCTCATCACTCTGCAGTAGAGAGGGGCGGGGCGAGCAGAGCTCATTAACATTTAAAGCAACATCAACCAGAACAGGCTGATTTCTGCAGGGCTGATTTTGACAAGGTAAAAAGGGTGTTGATTTACACAACCGCTGAGAAATTTTAACCAAAGCATGTTATAGACTTCTCATTAAGACCCTAAAGAATCATATCAACTTGTGGAAAATGGGCATCCGATGACCCCTTTAATGAACATGGGTTGGAGCTCTTCATTTTGAACTCTCAAAAGTACATTTAGAAGTAATGTGTTATTGTACTAGTTATTTCAAAAAAGTCATCTGATTACTTGTGTTTGTTCGCAGGCTCATAGCGTGCGGCGTGGTCATGCGGCCGTACGTGGAGGCCAACATCTCCCACAAATCCTACACCACCATCAAGTACTTCCTGAAGATGTGGAGCAGCGTGAGCGAGACCCTGATCTTCATCTTCCTGGGCGTGTCGACGGTGGCCGGGCCGCACGTCTGGAACTGGACCTTTGTGACCATCACCATCGCCCTGTGTCTGCTGTCCAGGATTCTGGGTGAGACGCTGATCGGTTTCTGGCACACGTCATGTTTGGGTTAATGAAGATTTTTGGAATAGATCAAAAATTTGAGGTTGCTATTATATTAGAAATTAAGGATGCATTAAATTGCTCAAAAGTGACAGTAAAGACATTTATAATGTGACAAATGATTTCTATTTGAAATAAATGCTGTTCTTGTGAACTTTCTATTTATCTAGGAATGTTGAAAAATAGAACGTACCATGGTTTTCACAAAAATATTGTGCAGCACGACTGTTTTCAACATTGATAATAATCAGAAATGTTTGTTGAGCAGCAAATCAGCATATTAGAATGATTTCTGAAGGATCACGTGACACTGAAGACTGGAGTAATGATGCTGAATTTTAGTGTTGTTTGTCTGTTTTGTGTTTGTTGTCCGTCTGTCGCGCAGGTGTGGTCGGTTTGACGTACATCATTAATAAGTACCGGATGGTGAAGCTGAGCAGTAAGGATCAGTTCATCGTGGCGTACGGCGGACTGAGGGGCGCCATCGCTTTCTCGTTAGCGTTCCTGCTGTCCCGCGACGTCTTTCCCATGAAGGACATGTTTCTGACGGCCATCATCACCGTCATCTTCTTCACCGTGTTCGTGCAGGTGAGAGAGTCCGCCGAAGGATCCGTCCGTCGCGTTGCTGTGGCCGTAAACGCTCACCGCTCCACGTCGTCTTGTTTTTTAGGGAATGACGATTCGACCGCTCGTTGACCTTCTGGCTGTCAAGAAGAAGAAACAAAGCAAATGTTCAATAAACGAGGAGATTCACACTCAGGTGCTGCAGCTGATCTCAGACGCACACGAGAGCGTCGTCTCTGCCGTTTGACGCGTTTGATGGTGAATCGCTGCTGTTTTGTGTCTCTGCAGTTTCTGGAGCATCTGCTGGCTGGAATCGAGGGCGTGTGCGGACACTACGGACATCATCACTGGAGGGACAAGTGCGTCTCAGAACCCAACGTCCCGTCACCGTTTGCTCCACGACAGGAGACGTTCAGCAGAATGTTTGCATACGTGATCAAACTAGAGCTAGGGGGCGCTGACGATATCAGTGCGATATTACGTTACGTAATCAGATTACTAGTAACGTATTACTTTTAATTAGTAAGTAATTAGTAGTGTATTACTTTTGAGTTACTTATTCAATAAGTAAAGTTTTGTTTTCCCAGTTATTGACTTACATGTCTCCTGTCCAAATCAGAGGCTTATTCATTTCAGTTTTGGTGTGAAATGCCCATTACAGTTGCCAAAAATATAACATTGGGGTTTGTTTTGTTATTAAAAATAAACAAGCAAGCCCAGCCCAAGTGACAAAAAGTAACGAAATAGTAACGTAATGCATTACCTTCCATAAAAAGTAACTAACGCAATTAGTTACTTTATCATAGAGTAATGCAAAATTGTAATGCGTTACTTTTAAAAGAGACTTTCTTCAACACTGGTCGTGACAGATGGCTGTTGTGAACCGTGCTGGGAAAAGTTACTTTTAAAAGTAATCCATTAGAATATTGCATTACTCCCTAAAAGAGTAACTAATTACACATTACTTTTTATGGAAAGTAATGCGTTACATTAGTTTTGTGTTACTTTTCAAATCTGGGCAGGACTTGTTTGTTTTTTTTTCTAATATAAAAAGTTCTATTTTTGTCAAACGTAAAAGTCCTTTCACACCAAAAGCCTCAGGCTGAAGGAAGAGTAAACTGATGTGTGTACAGTAGAACACAGAAGAAGAAAGTTTAACACTATTCAGAAATAAAAAAAAAATTATTTGCTTATTAGTATGGCTCAGAGTATGTGAGCGGAGCGGAGCGGTGTGATTTTTAATGGAGTGAGGAGCAGAAATTTTTAAAAGTCGGAGCGTTGTGGTTTTTACTCGCTCCACTACCGCTCCATCACGAGTACAATTCATGACAACGACCCATAATATAACTGCATATATAGCAAGAATTCATGTGTTAAACATAGCCTATTTAGCTTGATGGAGATGGATCACTCAAATCAGAACGAATGTGAAAACTAGGACGACGGCAATGGACATGAGCAGAAAGTTATAGTTTTCAGTAAATTAGTTTGTAGTTTCAAGATACTGAATATTTTCAAGTGAAAGGGTGATTTTAACAAGTACAACACTTATTCACACGCAATCGCTCTCTCAATAATGCATTCAAACAAATGTAAACTTACTGTGGTACTTCATCTGTATATCCGATTTCGAATGAGAAGAAATCTATAAGAAATGCAGCGATCTGTACGTAAAATAACTGACTGTCGTATTATTATTATTATTATTATTATTATTATTATTTTTTATCACAAACATTTGCACTGCAAAAAGCAGCAATTATACCTTTTAATGCTGACTGACAACATGTTAGCTTGGCATGAGGAAAAAAGTTTGCGCACTTGTGTTCCAATAAGCCACTTTAAAACTATACTTTCGTTTTATTTCTGTTATTTTCTTCTTTTAATATACGTTATGAACAGAACTGTGGTATTTCAAACATACTGATATATTTTAGACACGGAGCGAAGGCGGAGCGGTGTTTCTGGTATCAGTGAACCCGGAGCGGAGCGGCTATAAAATGCGCGGAGGGGAAATTGTTGTCGCTCCGCTCCGCTCACATACTCTGGTATGGCTGAATTGCATCATGGAAGGTCAGCAGCAAAGACACTGGGATTAAAATTAAATGGGATTAAAAGGATATTTGTATAATTTACCATATTCACCATACAGTTTTTTATTTATTTCGCGAAATTCTCAATCTGTTTTTTTTTCTTTTGTGAGTGAGGTGAATTAATGCATGTTCACATTTATTCACATTTATCAAACTAAAGTAACCTCTTACTCCAGATTTCTCTCAACATGGGCACAGGAGAAATGTCAATCAATTAAAAAGTGACTGACGTTACTTATTTGAAAAAGTAACTCAGATATTTGGTAAATTAAAAAGTACTATGTTACTTTAATAGTTACTTGATAAAGTAATCTGATTACATAACTCTTGTTGTATTGTGAACTGATCATCTGTTTCAGCAGCAAATCAACATGAATGAACATCAGAACGTCTCAAATGTTGTTTTAATAATACTGAAATAACCCTAAAATACTAAAGTCCGCCATCAAAATGATTGGGTGTAATTGTCGTATAATCACGCGCAGACAAACTTCCCGATTTTCCTACATTTCCATTCTTGGTTTTCAGCTAATAGAAAATGTACATTTTAGAGTCAGTGTTTCAGTAAAAACTCTTTCCTACTCAAATGGCTTTGAATGTCGTGAGGCGTGAGGAATGTCGTAAATCTTTCCTGTTAACGTTCTGTTCGTCCGCAGGCTGAACCGCTTTAATAAGCACTACATCAAGCGCTGTCTGATCGGCGGAGAACGATCGCAGGAGCCGCAGCTCATCTCCTTCTACAACAAGATGGAGCTCAAACAGGCCCTGACGCTGCTGGAGAGCAACAGTTCAGCCAGTCTGAGCACCGCCGTCACTGCAGCCGCACCGTCAGTATCTCACACACACACACTCATGTACTGCATCTCACCTCTCATACATGTGTGTGTGTGTGTGTGTGTGTGTGTGTGCAGACAGCAGCGGAGCCAGAAAACACTCAACATCTCTAAAGTACGAGAAGAAGAAATCAGGAAGATCCTGCGAGCAAACCTGCAGAAGACCCGACAGAGAGTGAGACGCACTGAACACACAAAACACACAAACACAGACAGAAACATCTGCACACTGACTTTAGATTGGAACAAAGTAAAATAACTCTTAAGCGTCACTTTTTCTGGCCTGACAAATAACTGTACATTTGTGTTGTGCTGCAGACGCCAGTCCAAGGTTTCTCCAGCCCTTAAAATGTCTACATTCATCAATCCACAAATGAAGACCTTAGTCCTAAATCACAGAAAGTCTTAAATTCATAGCCAGTCATGGCATTAAACAATATTCATCAGTATTTCTCTCTTGTTCCAGTACAAGTATCTAAATCAAGATACATTTACTGGAGAATCAAAACTCATGACGTCTTGTTTTCTGAGAAATTGAACAAAATGTGATTAAACACAAGAACAAACTTCTGTCAACGGAGTCAGAAAAAATCACCTCCATTCAAAAAGATTCAGTGACACATTTGTATCAGTTAAATTTGATTCATCTCTCAGAAAAGTGATTTTCATATTCTAGTTGATTAATGTACGAGTAATGGAGTAATGGAGATGTTTTTTGAGGTTTTCAAATGTGTGTGTCTGTGGCGTTAGTTGCGCTCGTACAGCCGACACACGCTGATGCCCGACGCCGAAGACGACGACTGGAGCGAGACGCTTCTCAGGAAGCAGCGCGTGGAGATGGAGAGAAGGGTGAGTGAAAAACCAACCTTCAGATCTGAAACGCAGTTTTGAGCCGATCGTGACTGCAGTCGTTATCAGTCGTCTACAGGAACCCGTGTGCAACTTTGGAGACGTTTAATGTCTGTTTCTGCGAATGCAAACGACATTATTGTGTCAAAAAAGTGTGTGTGTATTGGAATTGTAATGTTTTAGCCTCATTTCCTGTCATTAATTTTTTTTTAAGTCCCCATTGCAACTGTAATATTTAATCCCAGTGCCATTTAAGCATCAAATCATGTTGTTTACTAACAGTCTTTCATTCTGTTGGCAAGGCTTCAACATTTTTTTTCAGCTATTTTTAACATGATAGCACCATTTTCTCAAATCTGACACGGCACAAAAAATAATAACGCATCAAAATTAATGTTTATAATCACTGATTTATCAAAGACTAATAATCAAAAAAAAAATCTGCTTACTATTGAGTATATGGAAAATAATTTATATATATTTTTTTTAATTATAAAATAAAAACCGTGGCTTTATGTAAACAAACTGGCAAAAAGTGAACAAAAGGGGTTACGATGAATGAATTTTCTCACAATTTGTTTTTTAACAAAATGAGAATTTAAAACAAACCCCAAATCAAATAAATAAATACATAAATAACATAAATAAATCTCTTCATATAAGCAAACCAAGCCTTTGCTCTTTGCATTTAAAGTAAGAGGCAACTGCTGCATTTTAATCACAACGCAAACAAAGATTCTGCATACATGAGCAGTTTTTAATCTAAATTAGATTCAGAATTTCAAAATTTTAAGAAAGAACAGAATGGTCTGATTTTAGTTTTGTGAAACATACCTGCATGAAGCAAAAACAGCAGATGACCTGAATGAGATATTCACTCTCTGACAGCAGGTGGCGCTTAAGGAATAGCAGCGATACAGCGTTTCCTTGGTTACCGATGTAAACAAAGCGGAGCTGCGCTTATGAACACCACATTAAAGGAGAAGTTCACTTCCAGAACAACAATTCACAGAAAATGTACTCTCCCCCTTTTCATCCAAGATGTTCATGTCTTTCTGTCTTCAGTCGTAAAGAAATTATGTTTTTTGAGTTAAACATTTCAGGATTTTTCTCCATATAATGGACTGATATGGTGCCCTGATTTTGAACTTCCAAAATGTAGTTTAAATGCGGCTTCAGAAGGCTCTAAATGATCCCAGCCGAGGAAAAAGGGTCTTATCTAGCGAAACAATCGATTATTATTATTATTTTTGAAAAATGAAAATAACGTTCACGTACTATTGAATCACGTCAAAAGGTCACACTGAACTACAGACCCAGTGTTTACAAAGCGAACGCGCGAAGACTAAGAAAGTGCAAGTAAGTCAAACGCTGTTTACAAACAAAAAAGTACAACGATGTCGGACGATTCTGAAGTTGTAGGAGAAAATAAGATGGAGTTTTTCTCCATACTCAGTACACAGACGATGAACTTACACGTGATTTGTAGTAGTGATGGGAAGTTCGGATCATTTCACCGACTCTGAGTCTCGTTCAGCAAAATGAACAAATCTTTTTTTGATTCATTTCGTTCATTTTAGCAAAATCAGTGACACGTGACGCCCCATAAGATGAACGAACGACTCAAAAAACCCAAAGACTCAAAACAGGCGAACTAATTCAGTACAGAACCTAATGCTGCGCATGCGCGACTGAACGATTCACTCCCCGAGATGACTCCTCCTTCCCAAGTCACATTAAAGATTCATTCAAAATGAACAAATCGTTCAAGAACGACCTGTGGATGAGCATCCCAGAGCCTGTGCTACATGAGCTTTTGTGCTTAAATAGTATATAATTTTTTTTTTTTGAAAAAAATGACCAATCGTTTCACTAGATAAGACCCTTCTTCCTCAGCTGGGATCGTTTACAACCCTTTGAAGGCACATGTAAACTACATTTTGGAAGTTCAAAATCAGGGCACCATATCAGTCCATTATATGGAGAAAAATCCTGAAATGTTTTCCTCAAGAAACAATTTCTTTACGACTGAAGAAAGAAAGACATGAACATCTTGGATGACAAGAGGGTGAGTAAATTATCTGTAAATTGTTGTTCTGGAAGTGAACTTTTCCTTTAATATGCATCATACAGAGTCAAGATGAAAAGAAAACACCATCTAGACTTTTCCACAGACAGATTCCCCTCACAGATACATTTATATAAACCTTTACTCCAAATTATATCATGATTCATTTAATATCTTTTTATTATTATTTTAATCGTCACACATTTGTATTATTTTCATCATTGCATCCCTACGTTTGACACACGTTTGTCCTCTAAACGTTTCTCTGTGTGTGGCATAAAGGTTGATTCAGTTTTTCAATAAAAGCGATCTGAACAGCATCTCATTGTGTTTCTAATGTTCAAGATCAAACTCGTATTTTTCTGTTTCAAGTTCTGTACAATGAAACTGTAAATGAAAACTGTACAATTGTATTTTAAAGTGATATTCTAATATAAATAGGCTATTTTACTATCAGACACTATTAGGAACTAATTCTCATGGAAAGCAGTCTGATCTGGCCGTGCTGTTTGACTACAGAATGTTGTTCCTTTCGCCCCTGGTGGATCACAACAATGTTTAAAAAATCTGAAAAAGCGCCTGCAGGGAGTTCACACGTGGTGAATTGCGTTCCCTTCATGTAATTCGGTATTGTTCAATGAAGATTAAAAAAAATGTGATGATTCACAGTAGGGATTAGTTTTGTACAGCAGCAAGTGTTGTTTCAAAGCAGCTTTACTGACTAACTTTGTGGTGATAATGTCTGCACGGTTCTGTTTAAAGAAAGTGATGATTAGTATGTCTGACCGTCACGTTCACAGATGAGCCACTTTCTGACGGTTCTTGCTCGTCCAGAGTCTCCTCCGGTGAGAAGAGCGCGCGTGGAGTCAGGTGAGCGTCTCAGATCGGACTCGTTCTCGTTCTGTGACTGCGGTGTTTGAGATGTGACTCCTGACGTTCTCTTGCAGACAGTCGAGCGTTTGCGGCCAGACCGAGCATCCTCGTCACCGTCGCCGACGAGACGTCGGACGGGCCCCGGGAGAGCCGAGGACCCAAACCCAGCGTGAAGTTCGTTCTGGACGCGGAGGAGCAGAAACTGCCTCGCTGTCTGAGCGATCCGGGTCCAGATCAGCTGCTGGAGGAAGACGAGGAGCCCGTCCGTCACAGAGACTGACAGCACTGTTTCTGTGTGTTTTATGTGTGTTTTAGCAGTGGAAAAAATGATGTATTCAATTAAACAAAAGTGCCAGTGAATACATTTATCACATTAAAAAAGATTTCTATTTCAAATAAATGCTGGTGTTTTCAAAACCTTCTATTCATCAGTGAATCCTGAAAAATAGGTCGTGTTGGAAAAATAACATGTACGACGGTTTCCACAAAAATAACTGTTTTCAACATGAATAACAATCATAAATGCAGCAAATCAGCATATTAGAATGATTTCTGAAGGATCATGTGACACTTCCAGTGAAGACTGGAGTAATGATGCTGAAAATTCAGCTGCGATTGAACAGAAAACACTTATTTTAAACGGTTATAATATTTCACTGTTCTTCACAGTATTTTGGATTAACTTAATGAGTCTCAGGAGATCATCAACACAGGCTTATGTCTGAGTCTCCACAGCGATGCTTCAGTCTCACATGAGTCTCTTTAGTGCCCACATTACACGTCAGTTACTGCGAAATAACACCTGCTATACCGGTTATAATATTTCACTGTTCTTCACAGTATTTTGGATTAAGTAAATGCAGTCTTGGTGAGGAGAAGAAAAAATCTTGCCAGCCCCAAACCTTTGACTCGTGAACGTTCAGACTGACATCTGCTTTGTCTTTGGGGAATGATGATGGACGTGTGTTTGCAGGTGTTATTTCGCAGTAACTGACGTGTAATGTGGGCACTAAAGAGACTCATGTGAGACTGAAGCATCGCTGTGGAGACTCAGACATAAGCCTGTGTTGATGATCTCCTGAGACTCATTAAGTGAATCAGCACAAACACAGTAACGAAGCTGAGGATCCGTCTCATCTAGAGCTCGTATCTCAACGCTGCTTGAAGGATGGCTGTGGATTTCAGTGGAAGCTGGAAACTGTATGAACAGGAGAACGCAGAGGAGTTTCTCCGAGCCGTCTGTGAGTCACAAATCAAATCATTCATTTAAACAATTCTTTATGCCAAAATGAAGCTCTTCCTCAGTATTTTGGTCTCGTTTTCCACTGTACAAGCATCGTTAAATCAAGAGATGTTTAGTGGTGAAGCAAAATAATATCAGACATATTAAGTCTTGTTTTCTCTGCTGAAAAACAAACCAACAGATACCATCACAGAGTTTGTAATGGTTTAACTGGTTATAATGGAAACTCTAATAGTGCCTGTCGGTCTCTATAATCCTAATGGAACATGTTCTAAAACAGAACACAAAAAAACATTTTAAACATGGTTAAATGGTTAAAAGTTGATGGTTTGTAATGTCATTTGTAGTGGAAACCATTAGAATTTCTGTGATGGTTTCTATTGTATTTTTTTCCAGCAGGGTTCTGTGTCAAAATTAAGACTTTTAACATTTTTATCAAAACAAGAACAAACACCTGCAAATGGGTCAGAAAAAAATGATCTTGTTTTCTCTTTGAATTAGGCTTATTTTTCTTGATCAACTGTTAGATTTTTTAAACTCTGATTTTGGTGCCTTTTTTCAGAAAACGACTGTCATTTATTTAGTCAGTCTCTGTTTCTCGTGTACACTGCTGTAAATGTTCTTCATAAAGTGTTTTTTATGAGCAGCGGCTCCAGAGATTTACATTAAAATGATGAATGAAGTCAAACCTCTGACCACCATCCGACAAAACGGAGACGAATTCAGCATCTGTGTGAAAACTCCGCTGAGAACCAACACGAACACCTTCACCATCGGCGCCGAGAGCGAGTTCAGCACCATGGACGGACAGAAGATCAAGGTGATTCATTCAAACGAGTCACCAAAGAGGATTCGAACATGTGATTCATTCGATCCGCGGTTACCGCAACAAAACCACTGTAACTCGATTGGGCTATCACAAAAAAACACTGCAGCTCAATGTGTAATGTCTAAACGAAAAAGAGTCGGAATTGACCCCAGCTAATGAGTGTGTAAACGAGCTGTTGGAGGTTATTAAAAACACTGCGCGTGAGTCACGTGATCTGTGCGCGCGCGTTATATAGGTAGTGATGTATTCATATATAAGCTGATTATGGTGTGTCGCGATCTTTTATAAGCAGCAGTTTGAGTCGTTTGTGTTTCAGGCCACATCTCGACTCATCGATGGAAAGATCGTGATCGAATCCGAGAAACTCACGCTCGTGAGAGAGATCCGGGGCGAGGAGATGATCGAGGTCAGAGGCTCGCGTGATCCTACATGGAATATAATTATAATTATAATTAAAGTAATAATATTTAATTTCTCTGTGTTTTTAGACGTTCTCTGCAGGAAGCGCGACTCTCATCAGGAGGAGCAGACGTGTTTAATGATCCACATCAACAATTTCACATTTTTACTGTCACTATATAATAAATCTCTTATAAATCATCTTCTTGTGATAAAAATGACATTTAATTTTTTTTTTTTTTTAAGTTTGTTGGCCTGTATATTCTGATTTAAAACATACCAACAGCAATTATTACTGCAAAATCAATAAATATAGTAAATACAGATTTCAAAAGGCTGTAATTTCATTAATATTTATAGATTATAATGTCCAAGAATATTATTATTATTATTATTATTATTATTATTATTATTATTATTATTATGGTACAATTTCAATCACTCAATACATTTTAAGTTTGTATAACACGGCCCAATAAAAATGTTTAATCACATTTCTCCATACTGAACAAATCTTTATTTATGTATTTGTGTAATGCGCCGTGGTTTGGTGTTCGTTTGTTGTGGTTTGTGTGTGAGTTATGAGGCGTTGCTAAGGCGCGTTGCTGCAGTGCCGGAGCGCGTCTCTAGGCGGCGCTGCGAGATTTTCGTCTCACTGACGCGCAGCTGCTGTTTCAGGCCTCGATGCTGCTCAAGTGAAAGCGACACAGAACCGCGTGGAGGAGGAAGATTTCAAATCTCAAAATTCTTGAAAGTCTTTTATATTTGGCGTCAACGAGCATAAGAGACTTTAATTACACTTAGAATGTCTCGGTACATGAGGCCGCCCAACAGCTCTCTGTTCGTCCGAAATATTTCCGACGAGTCGCGGTGAGTCAAACTTTATTTATTCACGCTTTCGTAAGACTTTATTCACACATCTCTTATATTTCTCACGAATTAAGTTGATGTCTCTGGGCAAACGTGTTTATAATACAGCATTTCTGCAGCAGTGCGTGCTTGAAAAGCGTTTGTTGTGTTTGGCGCGTAAATGTTGTCGTTTTGTTATTATTATTATTATTGTTATTGTTAGTATTACTAATGTTTTTTCTTTACAAATATCCATTTTCTCCGCTCATGCACTGTAATGATGTTTGATATCTGTGTACTAAATAATGATGTGCTTGTTGCATTTCAGAATCCAAACTTTTCGAATATGAAGCTTGTTTTTATTTGTTTCTGCATTAACTGAAGTATAATGTTATTATAGTTTAATGTCAATAACTGATCCATAAAGCAGGATTTTTATGATCAGAAACATCGGGATAAAATCACTGTTTGTTTACTTCACTTCATGTCCTGAAGACCTTTATTTAATCGGGGCGTTTAAGGAATATTCTGGGACAGCATTTGTGGTGTAATGTGGATGAGAACAGAAATTAATTTCCAAAAAAAAAAAGGGCGATGAATGGAGTAAAACAGTACAAGTTAAAATACCAGCGTTTCCTGTGTGAGGTTATGTACAATTTTACTGTTCAGTCGCCATGACAACACCATACCCTAAAATGTTCATTTTAAATAATACAACAAATTAGGTTTTGTCAATATCTAATCATTTTCAACTCACTTTTAATGTTTCATCATACATTTCTACAAGTTAGGTACATCTCTACAACATTTTAACAGGAGAATGTAAGCGCTTTTAAATCCTCCAGAAATGGGCCCCATCTTAAGAGCCGCAGCATAATTCAGATCTGTGCTGTGACAAAATGCTGTGTTTGTTTGTTTTAATCATCGGTATACCTGCTGCAAATGCTGCTGAACGGGTTTAACTTGTGCTGAACTCAGAATATTGCTGTAAAAAACGCCCGCAGCGCACGCAGTGTTTCATGTGTGATTATTGTCTCCTTTAAAGCGACAGTTCGCCCAAAAATGAACATTCGTTGTTAATTTACTGGCCCTCGAGCCATCCGAGATGTGGGTGATGACTTTTCTTCAGTAGAACAGTAAAGAGGATTTTTAGCTGAAACCATGCTCCTTGGTGATTCATAACATGTAAGTCAATGGGTACCGTCACACTGAGACACATAAAAGCAGATCAGGCAACACAAAATGAATCCTAGTGATGATATTTTGGGGTCTCATTAAACGAAACCTTTTCTTTCTTCGTCATAGTGACCGTCAGTCATCGTTGATCTGTGCTGCTGCTCGCTTCAGACAGTTCGGTCCGAACTGGTTCAAACAGTTCACCAGAAAGAACCGATTCAAAAGAATGATTCATGGGTTCTTTTCACGCAAAATTCACTCAGTGTAAAAAAAAAAAAAATCATACCCTTTTTGCTTATTTCAGTTAATGTCAGAAAACAATCGAGCTAAGCCAGTATTAGTACTGACAGTGTCGTGTAACACAACAAGCAAACTGAATCAAATGAGTCGTTTAAGGTGGAACCGCTCCGATTGATTCAAACTTGTGACTCGATCATTCATGTCAAGCGATTTACTAGCAAAACCCAGATCACATTAAATGCATTAATTTTAAAATTTCAACATTGCTTGTATTGATTTTAAAAAGCACGTAGTGATGGGTGAAACAGCTTTACGAAACTCTGAATCAGTCAAACCATCGTGTCAAAATAATTCAAGCTTTCATGCACTCCAATCGGATCTCGTATCATTTGATGATTTGATTCAGATCGGGACTTTAAATTGCGTATCGCAAATCATTTGATTTAAATTGGAACGGGTTTGGAATCATTTTGTCAGTTAAGTGATTCAAATCAAATGATTCACAATACAAAAATGATTTGCGATCTGTGCTCCGAGTCCTGGTCTGAAAGGATGATTCTCCAGACTGTGGTTTGTGTATCATTTCATTTAGATCTCGGAGCGAGGATCGCAATTCTTTTGATTTAGATTGGGACTTTTTTTTTTTTTTTTTTTGAATTTGAAATAAAAACATTGTTTGATAACTGAGATCTCTGATTGAATTTCTTTAAAATCCAAAAAAAGCCTTTGAAAGTTCTGGAATTCCATTTTACAGTATCTGTACGATGTGGATTACAGGTAATAATGTTGAAAATAATGTTTAGTTTCTTGCACATTGATCGTTTCGCTTCAGTATATCGTCAGCAGCCAAGAGGATTCATTTAGCATTGCTCATATGCTTTTATGACTCTCAAAGTGTCGGTAGCCATTGCCTTTTTTTTTTTTAATTTTTATTTTACCGATGGCCAAGGAGCACGATTTCAGCTAGAAATCTTCTTAACGGTTCTACTGAAGAACAAAAGTCACTTTGTCTCGGATGATGGCCGGCCCGAGGACGCGTAAACAAACGGTGTATTTTCATTTGTGGGTGAACTGTCCCTGTAAGCGTGCGGTAAGTATGTTTTTGGATGGTTTGGTAACCCAGCGCTTTCAGAAAGTAAGATGTTATTTCCCGGTGTTCAGGCCAGAGGACCTGCGCCGAGAGTTCGGCCGATACGGGCCCATTGCCGACGTCTACATTCCCCTAGACTTCTATTCACGCCGGCCGAGAGGATTTGCGTACATTCAATATCCTTTGACTGCGAGTGCGGCGCGCGCCGAGCGTTCTGTCCGCAGGGCTCCGGACGCGCCGCTCTAACCCTTATTTCTCTGTTGTCGCCCCAGACTGTGTAACGGCGTCCCCTGGTGGAGCCCGGCACAAAGACAGAGTTAAAGAGCCGTGTAGAGTAGGACTAAAAGCCAAGCCGCCGAAAGAAAGAAAGAAAGAAAGACGGCCGCTTACAGAGAGGCAGAGTGTGAAAAGAAAGCAAATTAAAGCTCGAAGAGACAAAGAGGAGAAGAAAGAGGCGCTCGGACTTGTCCGACACAGAGCAAACAAAGCGCAGGCGTTACGGGGCCGAGACGAGCGGCGGCCTTTTAAAGAGCGTAAAGATGAAGGTAAAGGTGACTCCACGTATCCTCCATGATTCAGGACGCAAGTGTGTGTGTGTGTGTGTGTTTGTCACATGATGTGTGCGAGATGAGCACGTTCAGTTAAAGCCCTTAACGGCGCAGCACGTTCGAGGACGTCCGGGACGCGGAGGACGCCCTGCACAATCTGGACCGGAAGTGGGTGTGCGGACGGCAGATCGAGATCCAGTTCGCCCAGGGCGATCGCAAGAGTAAGTGCTGATTAAAAACCAAAATGAAAGCGTGCTTTTTGCAGAGCGATCGCGACTGACCTCCAGTGTGTTTCTCAGCGCCCGGGCAGATGAAGTCCAAGGAGCGGCACTCGCCGCGCAGCCACTCGCGACACGACGACTACGACCGGCGCAGACGCTCGCGCAGCCGCAGCCGCGACAGACGCAGGTCACGCAGCCCGTCCTACGAGAGGCGCCGCAGACGATCGGAGAGCCCTAGAGAGTGAGCGAGCGTCACGCATCAGCCCTCAGTCGTGCGGGACCCGACACTGACCTTTTTTTTTGTCATTTTGTTTTTTTTTTTCCCCCCCAGGTCCAGAGGAAGGACGCACAGCAGACGCAGCCGCAGCCGAGAACATGACAGGTACATGCTTAAACGTGTGTCTGATTCACAGTGGCCATGTACACACTGCAGCTAAATTCGGTTGTCAGCGCACCTTTTACTCCTTAATAGCGTTCTGCACACCAGGGTTGCCAGGTTTTCACAACAAAACCCACCCAATTGCTGCTCAAAACTAGCCTAATTGTGTTTCGAGGGGGGGTCCCCCAGTAAAAATCACATTCCGGGGGTTAAAATACACTTTTTGGTAGGGTTCCCCTGGTACAGTTCACATCCCAGGGGCTAAATATAATGTTATTGGGGTTGTTTCTTAGTAGCCCAGTTCTGTGGGAAAACCGTGGACTTGGCAATGTTGCTGCACACACATAATTCACCAAAATACAGGTAGCGACAACCGCATCTACAGAAATTCTACGCAGTGTGTACAGAACTGAACCGAACAACTAGTTGTTAATGAGGTATTTAACCCTTGTGCGACCTTTTGGACATTTTTGTCCTTTTCAGTTTTTTTTATTGTTCTGCCTGTGTTATTGCCAGCTGCATAAATTTTTGCACAGGTGTGTATCTTTATTGGAATTGTACTATTTCACCCCCATTTCCTTTAATAAATCTATTTTGCACTAGGTACAAAAAATAGTTCCTCTCAGGACCTCAAGGACAAAAGTCTCTCCATTAAGACCCACTAAAACGGCTATTTTTAATCACAGTGCCATTTAACTGTAAAATGATGGAATTTTTGTTAACAGACTTTCATTCTGTTGGCAAGGCTTCAAAATAATATTATTTACTGTTTTTTTTTTTTTTTTCTTTTTTTTTTTTTTTAACCAGATGGTGCCTTTTTTTTTTTAGCCAGATTTAGCCAATAAAGTAAATACTCACTTTATTCCTGTTTTCTGCTTCTGCATATTATAGAGACAATTGGATAAATAATGCAGCTATAATCGTGTGTGTGTGTTGGTGTGAATGTCAGAGTGTGGTTTGTATGTGTGTCAAAAAAAAAAAAATTTGTTTGTGTGCTTGTTACATTTGAGAGAGAAAAACTCTACTGAAAATCACAAATCCAACCAGTGTGTGCAGCAGCGGAGTTTTGCTGCATCTAATGGGCAAAATCTGGTACTGCGCCTGAATAAAATGTTCCTGAAAGCTCATTTTTTGAGATATCAACCTCAAATTTGGAACACAACTTATTTAGACTTATTGTTTATTGTTCATAAAGCATTTTCATAAAATTAAACCTCTATAACTTTTTTTTTTTTTTTTTTTTTTTTTTTTTTTTTTTTTTTTTGAGTTTCACTTTTTAAGCTTATGTCTGTCCTAACTTGAAATTTTTATGACAGTTTTTTGATATGGACATTTTTGTCCACTAAGGACCAATGTGTAACATTTTTTTAAATTGACGCACAAGGGTTAAACACACATCAGAACTGTGTGTTCATCTGTATATGAGATGCAAGAAAATAACAGTGAAAGAAGTCTTAACCTTAGCATATTTTGACACGGGTTAGTTGTGCTCACGAGTCCTGCGGTAGTGTGTCAGTAGTGTTACCAGATCTTCAACAAGGGCAAGCACAAAAAAACCACTGAAACACCTAAATGCTGTTTTATGACACCAAAAAAAAAATCATGCATCTCATATCCACAACAGACCACTTTATTAACTCCATGAAGTGCCTAGCTTTATGAGCCAAGACCAAACAACATACCTAAAAGCGCTTGTATATTTGAGGACATGGCAACACTCAGGACAGCGCTCTGTAAAGCAGCCTCCCGAGCGTAAACAACACAGAGCAGCTTCAGTGCTGCGTATATGAAGCAGCTGCGGCTTTGTTGCCGAAATCATAAACGATACGTGATGCGTGTCAGGTTTATTTATTTATTTTTTTTTTTTTGAGCTTGTTTAGTACAGTGTGCATTTGAAACACTTAATGGGGCTTAAGCTCCAGCCAAAATCAATTTTCTCAGACATTTCTCTCATCGTAATTCACGTTTATTTGTATAACGCATTTGACGAGATGCGTCGTCGCAAAGCACATTCACAGCTTCTTCATGATAAACACTCATCTACTTCACAAATAACAGCACCGTAATCATTTTAATTTCTTTCTTAAGAAGAAAATGACAGTCTTTATCTTAGTGAATACATGGCTGAAGACGGCAAAATGCACCGATAAACACCGAAAAACATCTTTTTGCGCTTCTTGCAGATTAGGCCCTAATAAATAATAATATTCGCTAGTTATGATCAGGACTGATGTTGGTTAATAATTTAATATTTTTATGACCCTTTTTTGTTTTGTTTTTTTAACATTTTGCATTTTTGTCCTTTAGGGACATGTATAACTTATAAAAAAAAAAATGTATCTGTGTGTCTGTCATGTGACTTTATTGTAATTCTTATGAACGGTCATGTGACTCCCGCAGGCACAGGCCGTCCGGGCGCGACCGCCATCGCTCCCGCAGCCCCTCCCACTCGAAGAGCAGAGGCGGAGCTCGATCGCGCTCCAGGTCCAAGTCCGCCAGCCCGCGGGACGCCGGCGACCTCCACGCAGAGACTCAGGACGGCGCTGCTGAAGAGAAGACGCGCTCTCAGTCCCGCTCCCCCGACCCGCTCCAGGTCCCGCTCCCGCTCGCGCTCCTGGGCCGGACACAAGTCCTGGGGGCATTAGACGCCGGCGGACAGACGGCAGGCTTCCGAGTGGATCGGTCGTTTTGTTTAGCTTTGGGTGCAGTGTAGAATCATACTGGAGGTTGGAGGTCCTGCGTGAATGTCTGCGCGTGACAGCCGTCTGTTCGTTTCTTTTAATAAGGAGAGGGAATCAAACTATTGCCTGCTTTAGCACACGTGTCTGTTAACGGGCTGCAGAGTGTTAGCGTCGACGTATTGGGTGAAAGATGTCCGTGCGGTTTAGTTTACAAGCGCGGCTGCGTTTGCCAGCCTGTGCAGAGTGAGAGATGAAAATCGCGTCAATATTTTTGTATGAGATTTTTTTTTTTCTGTTGTTTTTTTTAGTTGAGCAGTAATGGCCATCCATTTGAAACGGTCTTCCATGAGTGTCTCAGATGTGTTTTATTGTGAAATTTGCAGGCCTTTTACATGTAACCTCAGAATGAAATAAATTTCTTGTGCATCAGTCTGCTGTTGTGTTGATCTACTTCATTTTTCCATTTGTCCTCAGATCTTGATTTCTAATAATTTTGAAGGAAATTGTTAATTTGTGCTTTTTTTTTTTTTTTTTTTTTTAATGTCTAGATTAATTTGTAATTTCTAATCCAGCTACGTGACTTTAGAGTTCTGACTGAGTTTCCAAAACTTAGTAGTTCACCTGTAGTTTTGCCATTTACTCACCTTCATGTCCTTCCAAATTTGTTCTCTTCTAAAATTCAAGGTTTCACAAGACGTTTTTTCATAGTGATGCCATAAAAGCACCTGTTTTGGTTCCCAAAACAATCTTTCAATGACGAGTTCTTAAAAGAACCACTTTTTTTGTCTTGGTGTGAAGAACAGTTTCAAAATCTAAAGAACATTTGAAGAGTTTATTTGCAAAAACTGATTTTATTTATTTTTTTATTACCATGTTACACCCTGTGCAATTTTAAGTCAAGTCAAGATACGGGGTCAGTTGCATAAACGTAAAGCCTCTATGTTAAGACCGTGTTTAACAAACTAGTTTGACCAACTAGCAGTTAACGAAGGGGTAATCAGTCTTGTATTTTGGATTCAACTCAGACTAATCTAAGTTTTTACGTAACCAAATTGTAGAAAATTTAACCAGTCTTGGAGAAAAAAATTAGATGACTAACTTTTAAGACTTGTCTAAACCTTTTATGCAACTGCATATGATCTTTTATGGTTCATGGAAGAGAAACTTCTGACATGAGGATAATTGTTTATGGTCTTGCCAATGATCTATTATCTTACATGTTGTCATAAAATGCTGACCCGCCACAGACACTTCATTTTGTCCTGTGCTTTGAACCGTCGCGTTTTCCACACGAGCGACCTTTGACGGCACGTGTCAAATAAATCTAGCCGCTGACCACGTGACCCTTCAGCATTAGATGATCATCATCATTTGCGTGTAAGAGAACAGCCGCTCACATCCAAAACTGGCAAATCAATGAACCTGTTTGCACGCCACAGAAATCCATCCCACAATCCGCTGCCTCAGCAGACTCCTGATTGGCCGAGAGATGCCGAAGCAGCGCCCCTGTGCTTTCTGGTTATCGGCTCGAGGGAAAACCTTGATTGGATTCTGGGAGAGCAGTTCATGTATGAAATCGGACATGACCGATTGATCGTTAATCAGGATAATAAGTATCGACAGATACACAGCACTGTTGGTGCTTCAGCAGAACCTGAGTCTCTTCGTTTAACAGCCCGATGCTTTGATAAAGCATAATTGCTTTGTGAGTTGTGTGATTGCAGCAGTGCGGTGTCACGCCACATCAGTACAGACAACGCGTCATCCAATTGACCTGCAGGCCTTTACGGCGGCACGACAACAAATCGCATTGATCGCTTTTGCCGGGATATAAAGTTAGCAGCGACCTACATTTCTCAAACCGTGGCGTCCGGTCGAATGAAGAACACAGCAGCCTCTTTCGGATCATTGCTAGATGTATTTTGATCATGCCACAGCATGAATAACAGTTTCTCATCGTTCAGCGTTTTTAAATCCTTTGGACAAGTGACCGTTTCGAATGGTGAGTATTGAGTTGTTTAGTATGTCTCATCTGTGAAATTTGGTACGGATTTGGAGGACCGTAAAGATTTTGTTGTCGTCCCTCTTCCAGCGGTGGCGGCGACGTCTGTGTGAGGATGGGCGACTGGAACTTTCTGGGTGGGATTCTGGAGGAGGTTCACATCCACTCCACCATGGTGGGGAAGATCTGGCTCACCATCCTCTTCATCTTCCGCATGCTGGTGCTGGGCGTGGCGGCCGAGGACGTGTGGAACGACGAGCAGTCCGACTTCATCTGCAACACGGAGCAGCCCGGCTGCCGCAACGTCTGCTACGACCGCGCCTTCCCCGTCTCCCTGATCCGCTACTGGGTCCTGCAGGTCATCTTCGTCTCCTCGCCCTCTCTGGTCTACATGGGCCACGCCATTTACCAGCTGCGTGCCCTGGAAAAGGAGCGTCACTGCAAGAGGGTTGCTCTCCGGCGCGAGCTGGAGACGATGGACGCGGAGCTGGCGGAGCCGCGGCGCCGAGCGGAGCGGGAGCTGCGGCAGTTGGAGCAGGGGAAGCTCAACAAGGCTCCGCTCCGGGGGCCGCTGTTGCGCACCTACCTGGCGCACATCGTGACCCGCTCCTTGGTGGAGGTGGGCTTCATGACGGGCCAGTACCTGCTGTACGGCCACCAGCTGAAGCCTCTGTACAAGTGCGACCGAGAGCCGTGTCCCAACGTGGTGGACTGCTTCGTCTCGCGGCCCACCGAGAAGAGCGTCTTCATGGTGTTCATGCAGGGCATCGCCGCCACGTCACTGTTCCTCAGCCTGCTGGAGATCCTGCACCTGGCCTACAAGAAGCTGAAGAAGGGGCTCCTGGACTACTACCCGCACCCGAAAGACGACTGCTGCGGCGCCGAGAAGAACTCAGTCATGCATCAGGTGTGCGCGAGCCAGGGCCGCAAAGCCACCATCCCGACGGCGCCCGGCCTATTGGCTCCGCTCCTGGAGAAACAGGGCAACGGACCCACGTACCCCGCGCTCATTAACCCCTCATCTGCGTTCGTGCCCATCCAGGGCGCGTCGGTTGCCGGTCCGCCGCTGGAGCGCAACACCAATTCAAACAACCCGTGCAGCGAGACCCACTCTCCCGTCGTGCGCACGCGCTTCTTGCCGGAGTCCGTAAGCTCAGGCTTCGGCGGTCTCCCGATAGCAGACCCGCGCAAGCAGCAGCGAGCCAGTCCGTCCTGGAACTGCAGCACGGTGGCGGAAGGGAACGGCTCAGACAGCGGAGACTCGGCCGAGCAGGGCTTCAGGACTCGGTGCGGCAGGGCCGTTTCTAAATCGGACCTGAGGAGAGCCGGCGGGATGCACACGCCGGACTCCGAGCCCAGCTCCGGCTCACGGCAGCACGGTTCTGCAGGAAGTCCCACCTTCTCGCCCAGTCGACAACGGACTTCACTGGCGAGCAGCAGCAGCAGCAGCGGGCGGCAGCAGACGAGTGGTCGGCGACCTGCAGATCTGAGGCTCTGTGTGCGTTTCTCACAGGAATCAGAAGCTGTTCTCTGTGGTCTTAATCAAAGGGATCATTCAGGCAAAAATGATCAATCTGTCCACATTTACCCGCCCTCGTGTCATTCCAACCCCGCATATGAATGTCTTTCTTCTGCTGAACATCAAAGGAGATATTTTGAAGAATGTGTGTAACAGTTCATGGACTCCATTGATTTCCGTAGTTTGGATTAATCAACTCTTTGGTTACCTGTGTTCTTCAAAATGTGTTGTTTTGTATAGTCATACAGGTTTGGAATGACATGAGGGTGTGATAATGATGACACAATAAAGCAATAATCCCTGTGAAGCCGTGGTTTACGGTGAATTTAGAACAGCTAAGGGGCATTGTTAGACATGACTTGAAGCAAACAGTGCCTAAAACCCCCTTCACTGTAAACCACGGCTTCACGGGGCGTATTGCTTTTTTTATAAAACGGATAGTTCCTTTAATTCTGATTGGTTGAGCCACGTTTTAAGCTGTTGTAAATTACTCTTAAAACATGCACCTTTGTTTATTTTTGTGTGTTGCTTGGCAACCACAACTGTTTCTGAGGAACTACGTTGGCTGTTTCTCAATAAGCGTTTAGAAATCCCCGTAGATGCTGCGGCTAGAAGGGAATACATGACGGCTCGTGAAAGTAAACATTTGTTGTTTTGTTTTGCATAATTTTATTGAAGCAAGAAAGCTCGTGGTTTTATTTTGTGAAACATTACTATGTAAATGGAATAACCGTTTTATAAAAGCAATAAGCCCTGAGAAGCCGTGGTTTACAGTGAATTTATAACAGTTCCGCTTTGCATCGTGCCTAACAACGCCCCTTAGCTGTTATAAATTCATTGTAAACCACGGCTTCTTGGGGCTTATTGCTTTATTCTTCTGCCAAACAATGTAGTTCCTCAGAAACGGTTGCTGAGAAACACACAGACGTAAACAAAGGTGTATGTTTGTAGAGTAATTTACAACAGTTTCAAACTTGGCTCAACCAATCAGAATCCAAGACTGGAACTATCTGTTTTATAATGATCATTTTTGGGTGAACTGTCGCTTTGAACACAAGGCTTGAAACTTTATTTTCAGCCTGGACCTTCTAAATATTTTCCTTGTTGTGTTGTGGCTTGATGGGTCTCATATTCATAGAAGTTTATAGATGAAACCATCTGTGATTGACAGACATATCTTAGTGTCTATATTGATGTGTGTAGCGGTAAAGGCCTAGAACAGAATGTTGTTGTTGCTGGTGTTCAATCAGCAATACATATTACGTGATACAGTCAGGATGTAAACAGCTGGCAGCTGAACACGTACGTACATGGTACAACTGAGTGCAAGTTTGTATAACCTTGCAGAATTTATGCAGAGATCAAATTTACTTAACAATTTTCATAGTTTTTTTTTCTTTTTCAGACTACTGGAAAGAAAAACATCCAAAACACACTGTTAAGTGTTTCTTTTATAGCACTTTATCTATTTGTGTCAATAGATTTCTATTACAATATATATATTTTAAAGGCCGTTTTCTCAAAATTTGTTTTATTCTCCTACACTGAGCCATAAATCTACACTTCAGCAGCACTTACACACCAAACCAAACATTTTTACTCCTGTCTATATCCTGAAAGTTTTTACAGAGGGATTTGTTCATATATAATTTATAAACATTTTATTCCTCCCCAAACTGTGAAAATATATTGTTGTGTATATATAGTACATAAAATATATAGTATAATATGTAGTTTCTGAATTATGGAGTGACAAAATGAGAAAAATTCCCTCTGTTAAAACTTTTGACTCTAATATGTCAAAAAAATTAAACAAAATTTTGAAACTGACTTCATCCGGTGTTTAGATTTTTGTACTAGAAATGTATGCAAATTAGCACATATTTCATTAAATAATGCATCATTTGCATATTTAAACCTAACATATTAGAAAACCTGTAATACAAAAAAAGATATTTGCAATTATCAGTATAATCAATGAACTGGATAAGGTGATAACTATTAGTTCATTTTTTACCTTATTCACAGTGCAAAAAGAACACAAAACTGTGTCATGCACTTTAAGCACTTGAGATTATTTTTGTACGACATGACTGTTACGGAAATATAACTGTTGAACCTGCGTTAATGATTTACTTATTACTGCCTGTTGCTTGAGTAGTCTTGGGTGAATAGATATTATTTTTGAAACAAGCAAACCTTAAATGAGTCTAAATATGACTACTGTGATTGTTTACATCTAAGAAACCTGCCAATGCATTATTCATTATAAAAAAAAGCCCCATTATGTTTATGTGAGAGTGCCATGGTCTAAATCAGCGGTGCTCAACCCTGTTCCTGGAGATCGACTTTGCTGCAGAGTTTAGTTCCAACCCTGATCAAACACACCTGTCTGTAATTATCAAGTGCTCCTTCAGATCCTAATTAGCTGGTTCAGGTGTGTTTGATCAGGGTTGGAGCTGAACTCTGCAGGAAAGTCCATCTCCAGGACCAGGGTTGAGCACCCCTGGTCTAAATCTTTGTCAGATCCGTTTCAGCGTGGTTCTTAAGTGTACTGCTATAGTTTGTAGTTTTATAAATCATTCAACATCAGGAGTCAATCAGGAACAGTGCAAAAAATGCTTTAATTAAATATCAGGCACAATTTGGCTGAACAGCAACAAAAAAGAATTCACTTCTTGGACATTTACTACAAAACAAACAAACTCAAAGAATTCTACTGATGTGAAGAAATATGTGAAAATGTGAAGCGGCAGTCGTGTTATTCTGTTCCCACGTCCTGCGCCGGCTCGTACTGCAGCAGCTGAAACCCACACAAACACAAACGGCACGTCAGCGCAGCGGTTTATAGCCTGAGTTCGAGTAAAGCGGTGTAGTCGACACGGCTGTGTTCGTGTGTAATCTCTCACCCTGTTCCTCAGCTCTTTGTTTTCCTCCATCACCTGATCGTATTTCTGTTGTAAATGGCTCAGCTCCAGGCGCAGACTCTCGGCGTCGTCGGCCTCGGGTCCAGCGCCCAGGTGATGCTTGATGAAGCTGATGAGCGGGTTAGTTAAGGCTGTTAAACCCGCCGAGGCCCTGAGCTGACCTCGGCACGTTTCCACCGACCGAACGGCGTAAACGACCGCAAATACTCTGCGCAGCGGTCTTATTTTTATAACGTACTTCATGTTATGTCATTTAGCACTTGATAGCTCACCCAAACATGAAAAGCCAGTCGTCATTTACTGCCCTTCTTTCATTTTCAGACCACAAAGGGGAAATTCAAAGAGACATCCGTATAATAGCGGCGTATGGCGATCAGCATCAAGCTTTTAAAAAAAAAGCCGCAAAAGTGTCGCGGAACGATCCCGTGTGAAGCGTGTCGAGTGTTCCAAGCGTTTTGGTGAAAAACTTGCATTTTATTTATTACTTAATAAACATCCTGTCCTTGGCCGTTGGTTTTTTGTAAATCAGTGCTTCTCAAACCTGTCCGGGACCCAAACCACCGCACATTTTACACGTCTGCCTCATTTAACACAGCAGCTCAGGTCTCTCAGACTGTACTAACGAGCTGATGAACTGAATCGGGTGTGTTCAATGAGGCAAAACGTGCTGTGGTGTGAGAAGCACTCCGTGTTCGTCTGACTAACCCACAACAAGCAAACAACACATGAAATACAACAAAATGTTCTTTTTTTTCACCAAGTTGGCCAACAAAAGACATCAAACTCACATCAAACACTGAGGTTAAAAAACAGGTCAAATATGCAAATCAAATTTGAAACTGAACATTAAATTTTAACATCCGTACAGTACACAAAATATTTCCATAAAAAAAAAAAAAAGCTTTTTTTTTCCTCCCCAAGTTACAAAGGTTGTTATGTTTTCAGTAATACTGTTTGTACAGTGCACAAATACGTTTAGAAAGAAGTTACAGTAATTCACCAAAAGGGTTTTTTCCCATGTTCCAAAGGTTGTAGTACATTCGTAGACTGACTTACTACAGGTGAGATTTCCTTTACTGTATGTACACATTACAAATATTTTATGGAAATTACAGTGTACTGTATGGACAGTAAGGGAATGAATTACTGGAATATCAAATGTGAAACTAACTTTACTGCGCTGATGAAGCTTATGATGACAGTAAAGACGAAAAAGTAGGCAGGACGACAGATTAAAACCACGTCAACAGACAACATACACCTCAACATATAATGATTTACCTGAACAGGAAGGCAATGACTTTAGACAAAGACAAATGTATAGTACTAAGCACAAAGCAGTCGACTCTTTTTTGGCACATTTGCAACCTCATATAAACCAGTTTCAGTGTGGGATTAACTTCCTATTTTCCTATTTTACCACCGGAAGAAACGGACGTCTGACCTGGGTTTAAGATGATGCTGCAGCATCTTGATCAACCCATATATTTACCTCAGAGAAGAAACTACATGAATTAAAATTTGTGTTGTTTTCATTTGTCTTAATTTCACACCAATTTGTGTGCCTTTTATGGGGCCGGCTGATGAACTGCTGCGCTAATATAGTCTATAATATTCCTAATATAATTCCTAATATTCTAATAATATTCCCCCAGAACACACGTGTGTCGCACAGGATCATCGCGTGATACTCGTGCGTCTTTTTATAAAAGCTCGATACCGGAAAAGAAAGAAGGACCTGTGGGATTACACAAGTCAGCGATGACTGCTTTTCATTTTCGGGGTGAACTCTGCATCTGATTTCTCTGAGAGACGGTCGTATCAGCAGTGTAAGGATACTCCAAGGCATTGTTGGGTTTCTCCTGTTCCTCATACAAAGCCACCAAGACTGAAAAGTAGAAGATCAAGTCAGCCACACACAAAAGTTCAAGAGATGCTCATTCAATCTGTGGGTTGTGATGTTCTTACCGTTGGTGAGACTATTGAGGACACCGGCTTTCTCCAGATATCGCCTGAACTGCTCTCGCTTCGACTCGGACACCGGCTGATCGTGAAAAAAAAAAAACAGTATGTGAACGACACCACCTTTATTTGCAATTTTCACAGTGTAAAGTAACTTTCCTCGTTAACCTGCTATCGACGACAGACGCTCACGAAAGGCAGATGAATCACACTTAAAGAGTCTGAGGGTCATTTCATTAGATCACCACCCTGTGACAAAACCAACGTATGCTGTAGGTAGGTTTTGGTGCTGGTTTATGCTGGTCCTTAACTGGTCGTGTTGCTGGTCAAGGATCATCTCATCATCAAAACACACCTGCCTGCATATGCTGTACGAAATGTCACGAATTTGAGGAGAAAGGGTAAAAGAATATCTTGTTGAAGACGAAGACAGTTTTGTGTTAGTTAGTTGTTAGTTAGTGGATGATGCTGCTAGTTAATTTGATTCTATTCGCCTGTGTGAAGCTGAGACGTCATACATGCACTGAAACGGATTCAAACACTTGAAGACATCAGGGAGAAAAGCCAAGTTAGTGCAGACTCTTGATCGACACATTTACACAAAGTTTCCACAGAACAGAAGGAATCAAAGCAGCTTCACAGAAACAAACGCGCTTCTAAACCGAGCACTTATCAAATGACTCTAACGTTACTCGAAATGATTCAGTCCAGTGACTCGCGACAGTTTACAACACTCGACTTTAAAATCTTTCAGTCTGATTCCGCGGTTCAGTGTCGAGTATTATCAGTGCGTTCGTTTGGTTGGTTGGTTGTTTACTCACTCTGTAATGCGCCATTGCAAACGACAAAGTCACCAAATGTTTGATTCGCCGAACGACTCTTTCGCGCGCATGCGCCGAACAGAACCTGAACACGCACACAAACACTGTCGCCCCGGCAACGCTTAAAGGGGCCGCGGCGTGACTGAACGCGCACGCGCGCAGATTGAGAAGAAAACTGCTCGGCTTCTCCTCACAAACACAAATGTAGAGAGGAGGGACAGTGTGGTGATCACTAGTTTAAGACTGGGGAACTGTGCAATGAATTATGGGCTGGCAATTGTTGGCAAACATGGAGTGGAGTGTGGAGTGTGTTACTTATCGAACTTTAAGAATGATTATGTTTTCTGAGCTGAAACTAAAGTTTCATCTTTATCTTTAAAACAATTTCTTAATATCAAAGACTATGAAACATCAAAAGCTGCTGTAAAATTTCTGCACCTCACTGGACTCTATGAGAGAATTTAACCTCTATGGAGAGTTCCTCAAACGGACTGTGGAGGGCAGCAATACGCCGTTGATCTTAGAAGAAGAAGAAGAAGAAGAAGAAGAAGAAGAAGAGAAGGCTTCACCTGGAGGAGCAGGTGCCTGTTACAAACAGAAGTGCTTGAGTGTAGCTAAAGCGATCATGAGCGACTCCTAACATGTGCTTGTTAGTGTTGTTAGTGAAGGCCTGTGTGTGTGTGTGTGTGTGTGTGTGTGTGTGTGTGTGTGTGTGTGTGTGTGTGTGTGTGTGTGTTTTTGCAGTGTTGCTGCTGTTTCGCGTGTTCACGCTTCCAAGCTTCACATGAAATGAAGGTAAACAAATAGAATAATTCATCTTTTAAGTATATGTTTTAAGTTGATATTATTAAGAGTGTTATTAATTATTAGTTTTCATCATCTCATGCCTCTTCATGTTTTAAATATACAACAACAAATACAGGGAATAACTTAAATTAATAAAAGAAAAGATTTTAAGTATTACATTTGTTTTGCCTTTTTATGTTTTGTATCATTAATTGTTTCAGTATATTTAATTGATTCAGTTTTTTGTTCTTGTTTGTGTGTGGTATTTTCCGTACATAGTTAAGAAATTAATCACCAATTTTTTTTATTTTTTTTTTTTTTAAATCCCTAAACTCTTATTTCCATGTAATAAAAATAGATCTTAACCCTTTTTTGTTGTCTGTTTGATATTGAATATCTAATATTTAAACACACAAAATTAAATATTTGTTTAACTGGTAAACACCCGTTCAAAAAAGGGACGTTTTATGGAGCCTTCCTCCAATTTACAAAACATATGTGTATTTTCAAGTAACGTCACGTCTGTACAGTAGAACGCAGAAGAAGAGAGTTCAACACTCTTCAGCAATAAACAAAAAAATAAGAACAAATGTTAGTTTGTCTCGGGTAATTTTTGCTTGTAATGGCTGAATTGGATATTCAAAGCACAGCAGCAAAGACACTGGTTAATAAAATGGGATTAAATACATAAAGGATATTTATGTTATTTAAAATAACTATTATCGCAGGTTTGCATCATATTCTAAGTTGCATTTCACAGTTGTTATTCATTCTGAGGAATACTGAATCTATTTTAGTTTTTTTGTTTGTTTGTTTTTTATTAGATTTTTTATTTTTTTTTTGTAAATTAAAAAGTAATGCATTACTTTATTAGTTACTTGAAAAAAGTAATCTGATTACGTAACTCGCATTACTAATACATTACCCCAACACTGCTGAATTCTCAAAACAATTGGCGTTTAGGTGAATATGTAACTATAATCTGTATTTCTGCATATTGATTTTATAAAAGAGTTTTCTTATTTAAAATATTCACACCATTAGTACTTCAAACTGAAGTTTCGAGACCTTTCGAAACGAAGCCTCGTTTGCTGAATAGAGCGCTGTACTATGACGGCACTGTAGGCCGATCGGCTGTTAGCGTCGCACTGGTTCCCTCAACAAAAAGCCAATAGGATTCTTCCATTGGCATTTGGATTATCGCCAAAATATGCTCTGTGTTCAACCACAGTCCATAAAATGTAAACGTTTTGTCCGTCAAGGTAATCTACACAAAATAATTAAACTTTTATGAATACATAAAAACGCCAGAACATAAACTTAGGCTATGAACGAATGAACGAACAAATGTTATGTTGAGTCACATTTATTGTAAAACACTGATGAAAGTATATATACACCCCCACTCTATTAGTATTTAAATAGTATATGTTTATGTTGATCATTATTCTTGTTCAGATGGCGTTGTATTAAGCAGTTTATGAAAAGTGTTTCTGTTGCTCATGAAAACGCTTCTCAAACATCTGTGTATTTGACAAATATTGTATTTAATTCACTTCATCTGTGATAGTGCATGCAAACACCACATGAGCGTCACTAACGAGAGCAGAAAGTGTCCGATTTGACGACTCCGTCCCGACTGCTCTCGGCTAATTTGGTTGACCGCCGTCTGTAGCCGTGCTTCAAGTTGAACACACCTATTGAGGTCTCTGCAGAGCAAAAGTGGGCGTTTCTGACTTTTTCAACTGCTGGGTGTTTCTAAATCATGCAATGACAACGATTCCCCTCACCCTGCCTTCAGTATGACGTCAGACAATCAGGTAACACGGTGTAAAAAAACCGTCCCGATCTGTTAACTCCCATTACTCCCATTACTGTGCTGCAGAGACCTGCAGAGCAGAGCATCCTTTCGAAGAAAACAGCCTTTGGTCTTCTTAGCGTTAGCCATTATGCTTTTTTGGTTGAAGTCTTGCCTTCTGTTGGGTGGATATGCTCTGAACCACTGCTTCTAGGGATGTGCACTTTTCAAAAATATTATATTTGAATATTTGGGCTCATTAAAAATGAATATTCACTTATTTAAATGACCTTTAATGAAAAAGACCTTATCTTTTTTTAATAATCAATTTTTTGTCACCATTTTTGAACAAGTTTATGATTAGGCGTTAGCATTATACAACAGCACCGGCAGTCGTGAATGCAGTGACGGACGGCTGTCTGTCCTCGGTCGACTGTTTGAATTTCATGTGATTTACTAAAAGTACTTCCATTTTGTAAGTTCATTTAGTGAGATCATTTTGATCAAAGTAATTCCAACTTTGTGAGGAAGACACTGACATTTTGTGATCAGATACAACTGCTGAAAAACAACAATAGAAACCATCACAGAAATTCCAATGGTTTTCACTACAAATACATTACAAACCATTAACTTTTAACCATTAAAACAATTAAATATGGTTTTCTCTAGTGTGTTTTGGTACATATTCGATTCATATTCAAGGATTTAGTGGTTTTAAACAGCCACCGATTGAAGGCGACCAATTACCAGTAGAGTCCAACAGGCACCATCACAGTTACCATTAAAAACAGTTCCCGTTATAACCAGTAAAAACATTATGCATTTACAGCCAGCAAAGCACCACACAGTAAAATCTGAATAGTTTTTTGTTTTTTGTTTTTTTGGAATAATCATTACAGGGTGAATATTTGAGTATTCAACTATTTGTGCACACCCTGATTCGGAGAGGCTTGGAAGGTTTTTTTTTTCTTTTCTCATTTTATGAATAGTTTTTCAGGAACAGTTACAACCAAGTCAGGACACAAACAAAAAAATTACAGAAAACAAACAAACTCAACAACGATGACATATAGATGGGGAAAACCTTGGGGAAAACCTTAGGGAAAACTTGGAAAATGACATAAAATTACCAAAGTGAGAGCAAACATTCAAAGTTTTGGTAGCTTTTTTTTTTTTTGTTACATGAGGTGGATAAAGATTTAATATAAATCTTTGCGTCGTCCTGAATGTGAGAACAATGGGGAATAACTTTTTATAGCCTTACATTTATAAATAAAATAATTTTCAGGCAAACGGTTACGTTGCAGAGAAAATGAACATTTTCATGTTGCTTCTTAACATCAAAAACCCAAACAAAACATCTTTAAAGTAAAGCTCCGATCTTTGTATGAAGTTTATAATGAGCTGGCAGATATCTTGCTCAAGGCTTTTTGTTGTATGGTCACAATGACAAAAAAAAAAAAAGTTGTAAGAGTGTCTCTGGCTGGGAGTCACAGAAAGTACAGTTCACATCTACAGTCAATTTAAATTTTGATAAGCTTTGAAAAAGTTTAAAAGGAATCTCTTTAACCTTATTTTCCAACAAGTACTTGTTAGGAACAGTCCACAAAATACCTACCTTCCCCTGTTCTATTCTGTAATGAGCAGTAGAGTGGAGACGCAATCATTAAGAATAGAGAACTAATATTTCTGTTATTTTTTTGATGGAGATGATTTAAAACATAAAACACATGTTCTCTCTATCTAGTTTTGTAGTGTTTTGTATTCTATCAGACGATAGTGTGAACAGTAAACATTTCTAAAACATTTCTTTGACCTGACTGAGGCATTTTTAGCGAGGTAAAATCTTAATATAAATTTAATGGTTGTTGTTTTTTATTATTATTGAAAATGTTTGTAATAGCTATCATAGAATAATATAAAATCTAAATAAACAAAATGTAGCAGCATTAATCTAATATCCCCAAAATTTAAGATATCCGTCATGTTTATTAAATTTAAATAAACATGACGGATATAATCAAAAAGACATTTAGGCTAAGTGATTTATATCTTAATAATTAGCTATTTACAGTGCAACGTCTGCATATCAGTCGTGTTACAGTGCTTGTTGTATCCTTATAATAACAGAACACATCCTGGTGATAACGTGAAATTCAGGCTATTAAAAAAAACCAAACATTTTAAGTTGTAAAGACTGATGCAAAATTGAATCCGCGTCAGACGGGTGGGTTGGAGAAGTTACAAATTTATTCAAAAGGTTTCAGAAATGCAAATGAGTAACTTGAATTATTAATAACTTAAAAATGAGAAAGTAAAATTAAGTTTCAATAACAATGTTCAATCCAATCATTTCACAAATAAATTGCATAACACAAACTTAATAAAAGTCCTTCTTAATCATTCCAAATTAAGTTAATATAAATCTAAGAAATCTATAAATTGTATCAATCATATAAGTCTTACAAATCTGAGAAGGTTAAGTCTATAGAAGAAGGTCTAGGCTCGCCCAGGAGCTTTAGAGCAAAAAAGAAGACGAAGCCCCGCTCCTTGTTCGCAGATGTAATTTATACCCTGTATTCTGTAGAGGGTTTGAAAACACCCAAAAGAAGCAGTTTCCTGCTACGTGACCAACTAAACACATATGGAAAGGTCAGTGATGACTATAATGTCTCGTGATGTCTGAAGAACAGAACAATTATATCCTGGGGTTTTCACCCCTCATGGGTACAGGAGGGACAAAGAGTTCATATATCTAAAAAAGCTTCTGAAACTCACACATGTGCAGCTTCTCATTTTAAAATAACTGCCCTATGCACAGGGAATGTATACTAGGCCGGAATTAAACCTAGACATATCTAACCACAAGGAACATAGGCCGAGTACAGACTTTACGTGTCAAAGACTAGTCAAATATCACAGAGCTCAATATGTTCAGTATATCTAGTATATGAATCTTATGAGTTATTAATGCAGAATAATATAAGAATAATTCATAAACATTTGCATAGTTAGTTCATAGTGCATAACTTCTTATGTGAATATGTAAATGTCAAAATCCCAACACATCAAGACGAAAACATCATGGATGATTTTAGACATTAAAGTATTTACACTGTATGTAATGTACTGTAGGTCCCAAACTCTTGATACATGTACTGCGTTAGACCAAGTCATTAAACCAAGCGGCTATGGATAAAAGCGTCTGCAAAATGATTAAATGTAAATAAAAATATGAATTTACTCGAGACCTACTACAGCGCATGCGAGTATAACATCCAATACATATTGGATCTGATCCAGCTACGTCATCGTGTTACAGGCTGCAGCGAAGACCTCTTGAAAAATTTCAATAGTACAGAGAGCTGTGAATTTGCTCTGAATTTATCAGGAAAACAGTCATTTGACACATGATTATCTCTTTCCCCATAATAGCAACTCCTCGTAAGGCATTCTTCTGAATGTGAACGGCTACTAGTTGAGTAGTCAGCGTAAGAAGGTATAGCTTGACATATTCCCCACTGCAGTTCGAGAATTACCATCGGCATATAGTTTTAACTGCTTTAGTCAACGGCACCCCAAAACCAATTTTTTCTAGAGTCTTGAATATAAAACCACGTTCAATGGAACAGAAATAGTCGAACAGATCAAGAACCAACTGAATATTGTTTGAAACAAATGTCTGGCAACTGTAACTGCTATTAGGTTTAAAAATTAAAGTATTTTCAATTGTAAATGCTACGAGGGACCAGGCCCGGTTCTACGGGGGTGCTTGAGGGTGCTAAGCACCCCCAAACAAAAGCAAAAGCACCCTCAGATAAAATTATTAATAGCGTATTAATTTTTAAATTAATGAACACGCAGACAGATGCACACACATACATAAATTCGCCAAATTAATACGTACACACAAGCTTATAAATAATTATCTTATTTTCATCATGCTTTTAATGCCTCGGCATTTGATTGGTTGTGAGCATTCTCAGTTTGCGATCATGAAGCGTAAGTGATGTGTGACGCTGTCTCTTTATTCATTCAATGTGCGTCCAGCTCAGGAAATTCGTTAGCTAACTTTTTACAGTACTTAAAAAAATCGCAATACAATACTCCTGTGATATTGCTAAATATGATTTATAAAAGACAAAAATTAATACATGGAATGGGACATTTTTTTATTCCATATCTTGCTTGCTATCATGTTAAACGTGTACTAGTTTTAACGCTGCAAATTCTGTAAAAAATACTGTAAATACACAAGCTGAATTGTTAAAAGCGCACCTCGGGTCATGTGACACGAACCAACCAATCAGCTTCATCCTTTATAGAAACAACATTGAAAACTCAGCCAAGACGGTGAAACAGCTGATCATAGCTGTACAGGGATAGACATTTTTAAAATACATTTTGTAGCAGGGCAGTGCTAGAAAGCCATTTATCATTTGCTGAAACTAACTTGTCTTCATGGAGAGCGTAGGCCATGGTTGCCTAGTAACGACAGACGCCATGGGAGCGTAACTTAGCGCTTTGGAAAGAACGCGTTTTTAGGCGCGACATGTGAACTGCTCCTAGATGAGCATGCAGTAATAACCTTCACAGTGTATTCTTGATGTTAGATGGCATTTGTTGAAACTACAATTACGATACTAGTGTAGACGATTTATATTACTCAGTCCTATTTGGTGGTACCGTTTTCATACAGTTCCATGCATATTTTTTGTGAGCACCCTCACAATTTTCAGAAGCACCCTCAGTGATTTGGTTCTGGAACCGGGCCTGCGAGGGACTAATAATTGAATGTATTTAACACAATTATCCTCTTCAGTTTTATTGTATCATTATTATATCAAATATATAAAACTTACTGTCGTCTTACGATATCAGAAACAGTGCATCCACAGATAAGGGTTCAGTCGGTCATTAGCAATAAAAAATGGATAAAATGTTTTTTAATGATAAAAAAGAGCTTGTTTTATCAAAAGCAACAGTTAATGTCATCTCATATCAAAGTAAGGTTGTTTTTCAAGGAGACATCCGTGTATCACAAGGTTTCAAATTTGTGTCCCCACTTTTTGTCAGCACCGTCAGACATTCATTAAAATGTAATAAAATCAGGGGCAGATCACCACCGAACGGTTTTCCGTCTGACCGTGCGTGAGTTAGGGTTAAACATAAGGCTCCCGGAAAACATATCTACATAATTAGGGCTTCCCCCTAATAGTTGACTAACTGTTAGTCGACGAGAAGAGGCTTGGTCGACCACAATTTTATTAGTTGCAGAAAAAATATCCACAGGAAGTTGCAACGTCAAATATGGCTTGGAAAATATATAGAAAGTGAAATGTCTACTTTTAAATGAACCAATTCAAATATGTAATATTCTCCGATTACGTAATCCGTGTGAAACATGCATACAGTCACATCGCTACTCAGGAGATGTCGAGTCAGTGCCAACTTCATCTCTTAAGCCGAAAACAAAGAAAGCACTAGTTTATCAATAAATGATTGAAACGTTAATGCAGACTCCTTGCTGATGGTTGCGGGTTCGAGTCCCAGGTCCAGCAGGGATTGAAGGTGGGGGGGACTGAATAACCAGCGCTCTCTCCACCCTCAATACCACGACTGAGGTGAGTCCCTTGAGCAAGGCACCGAACCCTCAACTGCTCCCCGGGCGCCGCAGCGATAGCAATATGACTGCCCACTGCTCTGGGTGTGTGTTCAGAGTGTGTGTGTGTGTGTGTGTGTGTGTGTGTGTTGTTCACTACTCACTACTGTGTGTGTGCACTTGGATGGGTTCAATGCAGAGCACAAATTCCGAGTATGGGTCACCATACTTGGCCACATGTCACGTCCTTTCCTTTTCCTTTCACTGAGATCAGAAAAAATAAAACTTTTTTGTTCCAATGATATATCAAAATATTTAAATGTGAATCTTTAAAAAGCATTATAAACAATAACATACTGTTTGTTGTGTTTGTTTTAATACAGTAATTGATTAATTCAGTCTATTCGATAGTTAAACTGACTGCAAATTCAGTTTTTGGTCACCACAGTCAGATGTGTCAACTCTGTCAGATCATATTTGATTATGATATTTTATATTTGTTGAGGAACTGTTGATCACACATGAAAATGTAATCTGTCTGCTAACATGAGAACATGTTTTGAAATGTTAAAAATATCTTGATTGCTTGGTTGCAAAATAAGTGATAAAAGAAAAAAAAAGCACATTTTAATGTGAAAAAAAGTCGGGAGGTTGTATCAAAGCATAGCTCAGTAGCTCAGTACATGTAAGATATATAAATGTAGTTTCATTTGTCTGAGTACAAGGTTTTATATTTTCAATATTTCACCCTATTTTGTCCCACTTCTCAAGAATCCGTGATGTGTCTGTTTTTTTTTTTTTTTTTAGAAAGCCTGATTTCACAATTTAAAAGACTAATTGGACACCAATGATCAGTTAGTAACAAGTCATTTTTAGGCTTGAAGATAAGAGTTATTAGACTTTGCATTAAAGTAGAAGGAAGATATCCCACTCTAATACGTTCAGAAATTACTAAGAGGCCAAATCTTCTGCAAATCTATGATAAGATTCTGAAGTAAGGCCATCTTCACCAGGCGATTTATTTGCGGGTAGAATTTACTTTCTTCACACTGACACGGTGCACAGCATCGATCACATCTGGAAGACGATCGCCATGTTCTGACAGTAAGGGTTTGCAAGCTTCACGAAGCAGCGCTGGTCAGTCTGATGAGCTCCAGAGGTTAGTACTCATCCCCTTCAGTTCATGAGTGTGAGTTTACAATGATGAAATACTTGATTTAAGAATATGAAAATATTGTCCATTTCAAACACATGAATTATGAAAATGTGAAAATGAAACGTGTGAATTATGAAAACATAAAAATGTCTGTTTGAAACATGAATTAGGAAAACATGAAAATATTGGTTTGCAATAAATTAATTATGAAAATAATAAAATATTTGTTTGCAATACATGAATTAGGAAAATATTAAAATGAAACATTAAAATGAAACATGAATTATGAAAATATAAAAATGTCTCTTTGAAATACATTAATTATGAAAACATTAAAAAATATTTGTTTGCAATACATGAATTATAAAAAATATTTGTTTGCAAAAAATATATAGTAGTCAACGTTTGAAGTGTATCAAAAAAAGTTCAAAGTTATGCTCAGGCAAGAACTGGTGTTGTTTTGGTTTTAGAACAACTTTGATGAAAGGTTTTGATTCACTTCAAATGTTGACTATACAAACCTCTGGTCCAGATAATCAGCAGCAAATTTTGTTGCAATTTTTTTTTTTTTGCGTTGTTATAATTCAATAAAATGTACAGATAATATGGAAAAAGAACATATGGGGAATAACGGGGTAAAAAAACTATTTACATAATTTTTTTTATTGGAGATAACATTTTTTTTGAAAGTGATAACAGTACATACAAAAACATAGAAGGTTTAAATTTCTTGCTTTGTGAATATGGTATATACCCATAATACACATTAAATTTAAAGTTGACCTATTGTAGGAGCCGATTTATTGCAATTATATACCTGGCCACTGGGCGGCAGTATGACACGGTATAATTGCAGCACTGGTGTATGAGTCAGGTGTGTCTGAGCACTGGTAATTAGGAAGGACCGGCTGCGTCCCAATGTGCACCTGTTCTAAATAGTACTGAAAATTACTAATATCACATACAATTTAGGATGGATAGTATGAACTCTGGGATGCAGGCACAGCTTTTGACCGCAGGGCAGAGTAGAGTACAATATGGACTATGATTGTATACTGTGTCTTCAAAATATGGACTCTGATTGTAAATATTTGTGACCAAGGAACACTGACAGTTTTGAGACAATCGCTATTGGAGCACAAATAAAGAAAGATGGCAGCGGCTTAATGGAAAGCCTTTACACAAAGTCAAAAACTGTGCTTCACTAAATAGTGACCTTGGAAAACTTGCTTCCAATGGCCTGTGCGTGTGTATCGAATGTTTCGCCTTGTTGAGATGGAGGCTTCTTGAAAATCTTCAGTACAGTGCGGATCCGTTCTGTGGACGCTGGATTTCCTCATGGAACGGTGCCTAATTGTGCCTTTACTTCGTTTTTCCGATTGGATTCGCGTGGGAGTGTATGCTGCTGCTGCTGGGACATTGTTTGATTCATCGCTGGATTGAAGTCAACGCGTTTGTTTCGACAGACAAAAGGACGTCGACTGGATAAAGGCTTCTTGTTTCTGCACACGAGGACATTGTTTCGTCAAGACGCTTTTGGATTTAATCCTTGGATTCGACTCGTCGGATCCCTTAGACTGTGTTTCTTCTGGTTTGCCGCATTGTTGTTGGATTTACGCTGCGCGCTAGTCTCTTCAGGCCCCATACACTGGATTACAGGTATGTTTGTTGCAGCATCATCATCATCATCATCATCATCAGAAATATACAAAAAAAACATTGTTTTTACACAATTTTTTTTTTCATTTTCTTAAACCCATATAAAATGTATCTGACGCCAAATCCACGAGATCGCTAACAAGTATGATGGAACCCTACAGAAATATACAAAAATATTAAATGTATTTTTTTTTTTCAACTTTTTTTCAAGTTATTTTATATTAACAGAAAATGTTTTTATTTGACAAAAACTGCTTGCGATTGCTGACTGGTATCTGAAGTTAATGTTTATTAATATAAAATGTATCTGACGCCAAATCCACGAGAT